>NC_136070.1:180990062-181151062 GCF_964261635.1 Lissotriton helveticus | reverse complement strand
ATGGGGCAAGATTGTTTAAGATAGAGGCAATTTTGTCCTCGAAGCCTTGTGCCAGCGAATCACAAAGATCCTGAGAGGCCGGTATGATGTTTTTAATACAGGCTGGATGGGCTAGATCTTTCACAAGTCTGAAGAGAGCCTGTGATTTATTCGCCGCCGCCATCAATGAATCCTCTAAAAACCGACACTTAGCCCGCTTGATCTGAATTTTATAATTTGCCAGTGACTGCCTGTAGAGGACACGTTGGGGTTCCAAATATTGTCTCCTCCATGCCCTCTCAGCCTGTTTACACTGCAGCTTAAGCTGCCGGAGTTCTTCCGAATACCAAGGCATTGCCACGTGACTCCTAGCTCTGATGGTACGCATTGGAGCCAAGGAGTTGTACAGGGCACAAGGACACTGGGGGGCTGAGGCATGTCTCCATCTTCTTCCATCTCTCTGATGCGCAGTTCTTGTACTCGCAGGAGGAGGAGGACTAAGGGGTGGGGGCTGTGCTTGTCACCATCCCTTGTCAAACCTCTCAGCTTGTAGCTTAATGGCCATAGATAGAACTAACTGCACATGCTGTGCCCTTTCAGCTTGTCTGCTTTAGCAGCGCTAGAAGAGCACCTTTCCTCATTCTCGGAGCAGGCGTGGTTTTTGTGGTGATTTCAAGCGGAGGGAGATTAACTCAGAGTCTATCTTACAGACAGAAATAATGACCGAGAAGACTTTTGTAGGTGGTTAGTAGGCTACTGCAAATTTCTGTATTTTACCACCCATTTATGTAGTGTTTGGGACTCTGGTCTCACTTAATAGGGAGACACAGGGCTTGCAGTTGGAGTGTGTTCCTTGTAATTGACTCAAACACAAATCCATGTTTACTGGGGCACATGGTCTCTCCCATCGCCTGCTTGATTAGAATGATAAGTAATTTGTAGTATTTAACTTTGTTAGTAGGCTGGCTCCAGAAAGCGCCTCCAGATGGTTTTGGAGTACTGTGTTTTAAAGCAAGGACATGAAAAAAGTTTTGGAACCCTATGGACTGCATGTTTGAAACAAGGCGCCAAAATAGCATGTAACAGTGATAGACCGTTGGAAGGTTTGAGAGAGCATTTGAATGATGAAAGAAAAGGCTGTTTTACTTTATCCTACTTAAATATACACTTTTTGCAAATTTTGGAATCTGTATGTATGTCCTGCCGCCTAACAAACTTATTTTTGCCCCAAAGTGTTGAGTTTGGTAGTGGGGAGCTTTTCTTACCCTTTAGATACTATAAACATGCCCTGTTGTTGTTGATGCTTCACAATGTCCGCAGCTGCTTGTGCAGATCTGTGGAGTCTCAAGAGAAGGTAAGGAGGATTTTCTTATGCATGTCACTATATGACCTGGTGTCAGGAAAAACTGGTTTTAGAGGCTTGCTCAGCAGCGTAGGAAGCTGTGCACTAGTAATAAAGTCCCCCAATTCAGTCATGTTTGTTGGATGACTTTCACCACTGTGAATGTATTTATCCAGGTGGGCATATTACCATCTCGCAGCCATTTTGATTTGAGTAAAATACACTCTACACACAGATGTGAACCAAAAAATTGTTTGCTGTTTTGCTGTCACCCAAAAATACATAGTTATGTTCACCACAGCACAGAATGCATCTAGGTTAAGCTGAGTGCCTTTTGCAGCTAGTAGTATTAGAACATGCTCAAAAAGTAACTGCACAGCTGTGCAATATCTACACACAACATGCCATCCATCAAAGTAATGAATCATTGGCAACCAAATGGCCACTTCGCTCCTTGCAATCAGAGGAGGAACTTCTCAGCAAAGCAGTGTGGTCCGAAGTCTCAATTCAAAGGTTAAGTAAGAAAAGACATTTCTTCACATGCAGCAAGATTGAAAGACATTGGATTATGGTTTCTGTTACCATTACCACACTCTGGTAGTAAGTGATACAAATCCATTGCCTCATGTTAGTTGAGTATGTAGTACTTGATTATAAGTATTACCCTTGCATTATAGATTCGTTTACCATTGTGTTCCAGAACACTTTATTATTTTTCGTATCTATTTGACCTTATGTTATTTGAGGAAGGGACTCCGCTCTGCTGTCAGGTACTCAATTGATAAGTTGCCTTAATTGTATTATTGTGCATAACAGGGATAGGATAGCTGTTAGGTTATGTTTTAGTTATCAGTGTAAAACTCTGTGAATAAAGTTCAGCTTCAAATTCCTGTCCTCAAGTTTGAAAAGCTAAATTGGGCAGGTCAGTGAAGAGAGCTAGTTTTCAACAAAATGCATACCAAATACAGTTATACTGACTTAGAGGTTCATCTTCATGCTGGCATTCTTGGTCTCTGAGCCAATATTACAGCGGTGTGGTTCAGAATGATTTGATGCTTGTCGATTGTTCAGTGAATGATAGTGATAAGCACCTTGTCAATCGGGAGTTGAATAACGTCATTGAGATCGTGAAAAGACTGGCATGTGGAAGCATCTGACATATTGCTATTGCAACAAGAACCCTGGGAGGCATTCCCAGTTATCAGCCAATGAGGGGAAAGTTGCTGTTGGCGTCCACCGACCAGGAGATATCCATTGATAACAAATATGTTTTGGTTGTGTTCCTCTTCCCCGTGCACCTGCTCTACCTCCTACCTTTTAATGCTTCATAAGGTAAGAAAATAATGTATTTTTCCATGCAGCATTATTCTGTTGGGCCAGTCCTTCATAGCGTACATGAGTGCAACATCAAAGCACTACACTTTACTGGACAATTCTCCTCATTTTTTGGCGTAGGGGACATGGGAAACATGTATTACAAGAGGAGAAATAGAGTCTGATTCACAAAGAGTTGTCTGAGTAGTTGTGTCGTACTCCGATTTAGGGTGACTTACTCCTGAATTTTCAAGTGTGTGAGAAATCTGTACTTGCCAGGACCATGAAGGAAAGGTAACTAGGCCTACACCACTCTAAAACTGAAATCTATTGAGAGGGAGGCCAAACTAGTTGAGAGAAACCCCACCTTCTTCGCATACAATGATACATTTAGGAATATCATTCCATGATTATCTCCTATGTCATCAAGTCTCTTTAGTAGTTGAAAATACCATCCTCTATAAGATCGTGCTGATAAGGATCCTCGTCCTGGAGAATTTCGATTAACCAGGCCCTTGATGTGATTAGGTACCCCCATGGCAGAGACTGCAAAACTACAGTCTATAAGATTAAGCTTTCAGATGCTGCCTCAACTTAAAGAAATCTATTCATTTCTCACCAACCCGTGAAGACCTTCATTGACTACCAATGACCCAGAAAGTAATATTCTGACTTCTCTGTACAGTTGTCAAATCTCAGAATTACCCAGGTCCCAAATATTTAAAGGAACTGTTCCAACCATACACAACTGATTGCACAAGCCTAATTAAGATACTTGAAATGGGATGGATCGAATGTTGAGCTCACAGCTCTGGGACGCACTCTGCCCAGATCTCGGGGCCCACTCAAAATTGAGGACCAAATCGCAAATAAATGGAAAATGTATCTTCAAAGAAGCAGAGCCACCCGTTAGCGACGCTCCTTGAGCTACCACTCTCCTGGCAAAGTTACCAGTGAAGAAGCTGGCATCTCAGTAACCATGATGTGATCATTCAAGAAGTACTCTTGAGTTCTCAGCAGAGCTACCAAGTGGCTTTTGTCACAAACAAGTGCTTTACAAAACATTTAGTAAGTATTTGTAGGTAGTAGCAAGGTCATGATCAATCCAGAGCATATATTTTTAAAGTACACAATGCGCTGTGAAACTGGAAGTAGGTGTGAAATCAATGCGTATTTGGTTGGGATTGCAACAATTAAATTAATTTCAATAATTAAATTAATTTCACCAAAATTACCAGTGAAATAACTAACAGATCCACCTAGAGAGCGACTTCTTTCACCTTAATAATAGTGTGTGTCAATTCAGACCAGAATGGAATAATCATTAGCTTCTCTCAATGGACTAATCATTCTGCACTACTCCTAAAGCAAGGGGGACTGTCAGAGGAGGGAGCTAGGAGGGGACTCTCGGGGTAAATAGAGTGAAATGCCCACTGTGACCGTGAATGC
The DNA here is from genome assembly GCF_964261635.1 of Lissotriton helveticus. NCBI lineage: Eukaryota > Metazoa > Chordata > Amphibia > Caudata > Salamandridae > Lissotriton > Lissotriton helveticus. The sequence goes on along the minus strand of NC_136070.1, from coordinate 181,146,978 downwards.
AACCATTTTCAGCAGTATATATCTTGAAGCTCAAGCTGGACAAGAGTGACATAATTGCAATGACTTTCATGTGCCAATTACCTTTGGAGTAAACCCTTCGCGATTGCTGCTCTGTGTTTTATTCATAAAATGTGATGTATAAGACTGGACAAGTTTGCTTTCTCTCATTGATGGGCAGCAAGAGTGCAGCAACTTCTCTGCAGCATCTTCGGAACTGTGGTAGAACTAGTAAAACACATTACAGATTTTGTGTAATATGTTTCGGAGCTTTAAGGTTTCCAGTTCCATGCACAAGCAGCTCCTTCAATCCAAGAATTTTCTTAGAATTTCGCAATTTCGTGTAGTCATTGGGTTATAATAAGTATAAAGGGGCTTGGATGAGCTACTCTCTCCTGGAATTGGGTAACTTGAGCTCTCTCATGTTTGTAGCACTTTATGGGTGGGGTCTTAAGGTCTGTAATTGCAAATGTGTGAGATGCATGGTGTGCTTTAGATATGTGAACTCTTCTAAAACTTAAGGTTCATTTTCCTCTCAATAGAGCACTAGCAGCTGTCATTGTTTGATAACTAATGATGCATTGTTGTTTTAGGGAGTAATGGCGCTGGATTCCCCACATACCGGCATTGTGAACTACAGGGAGGTGGCTCGCTACTACACAACAGATATTATAGAGGCTGGTGGGACTGTCTTAACTGAATTTGAAGTCAATGGAATTGAAATGGTGAAGGAAAGCCCTGCGGATAGCTTAGAAGGTAAGGAGGATTCTTGGATCTTTTTAAGATTATTCAGTAAAATGCAAGATCTGCCACTGTTCAATCTGAGGCAATACTTCAAAGTTTGCTACATCAGGGGTAATTTCATCAGGAGGGTAATTGTGTTGCAATATTTCAGGTAAGTACTATATATTTACATTTCTGATGGATACTTCAACCTGTAGATGTCCACATTTTGAGTATCCCAGGCAATCTTTCCATGTTGGTAGGGGTGCTGGCTCCATTTTGGTCCCTGAATGGAAAAGCACCTCCACTGGAGCTCTGACAGCGTTTCCTTTTTTCCACACCATCAGTGCGGTCCATCACAGATCTGCACCGTATATATATTTGGTGCTGGGGGTCCAAGCATGACAGGAGATTGGGAGTCAGGCCATCAAGCTTTTTATGGCCTCGGCATGGGATAGTTGACTGGCCAGAAAAAAGAATCACCCAAGGATGAAGTAGCTGAAGTCGCCATTATCTAAGTACTTCCGATATAAACACAAGAATAAGCGATGGCACAACTTTGAGCACTTCTAGGTTTTCAAAGATAAGTTGGCCAGACACTCCCTATGCCTCAAAACTCTTTTTGAAGCCAGAATTGGTTGTTATACCCCAAGAGGTGCTGCCACCTGTGGTTCCTCTGGACTCGATGCCGACCCTGGGACCATCGACGTCTGCGCCCCTCACACTCAGGCCTCCGCCCTGCCAGGCCTACCTGGAGTTTCCACCTCTGGGACAGACCCTGCGTTGTTTCTTAAAGCTATGTTTGAGGTGTTCTGTGGGGCAGTTATACCCTCTGCTGCGCCTTCAGGCCCCATGGGTCCTATGAACGGACCATTTGGGATGTTGCGGGTGAGTATTCCTTCATCTTCTTTTGCTCCCTTCTTGTCATTGCTACCCATTTTCTTGCCTTCGACTCTGATGCTGCCAACTTCTTCACCTCCAAGGCAGAGGTTGAATCCATCTCAGGTCTTAACTGGTCCAACAGGGTCTTCCCCATCTCTACCAGCGGCAGATCAGCCTTTGCTGGCACCCGTGCCAATGCTACTAGCACCAGTTCTGACTCATGAGATGCCGATACTGGCTGTAGCTCCTCCACCATTAATGGATCTACCAGACCCTGTGTGCCGATCCACAAAGTGTATGCTGAATTCTGTGGAAGAACAACATTTTTTCTTTGGAGGTATTCTGATATCTAAACGGCCAAAAGCAGGACACAGATGATGGGGATGGCCAGTATGTCTTCATGGTCCCTGATTTATGGGCCTTAAGAGAAGCCAGTGGTTAAGATCCCTCTCTAGAATTGTAATTACACTCTTCTCATAGGTCTCCTTCCACCAGAGTTCACGTCATATGATACCATAGCACAGAAGTCATTATGCGTTTTCGGATTTGACCCTGCTGTCTGTGGAAGTAAAATTAAACATCTTGACGGAAGGTCTATATCCCACTTCTCAGGGATCAGAACCGTTGGCACCCTTCGACATCACAGAACCAGTCATAACTGTGTGGGGAAAAGCAAACCTCAGCTCCTGTCATATGTTGATTAGTGGCCAGGTGATATATACTACCCCCAGACAATCTTGCTTTCCTATCAGTTCAACCCTCACCAGAAAGCCTGCTAGTACAAGCATCTTGCTCCTCGGCGTTCTCTCCTGGGAATGCTCCTTTGGACAAGGAGTCAGACAAAAATAGAACACTTCACAAAAAAGACATTTCCCAGCAGGCAATATGACCTTTAAGTGTCTTAATGACACCTGTTTAATGGGTTGCTACTTCCATGCTCTGTGGCATATGGCTCAAATGGTTATCCCAAACCTACTAGTGCTCCTGCAGGGACATTTTTTCTGAGCCTCTGCAGGATGGTAAAGCTGCGGCAAGACCGTTAATTCAGTCAGTCATCGACATGGCTTATTCAGTAGCATGTGCTATGGGCACATCCGTGGCTTTCAAGTGTCATGCCTGATCACGTAACTCTTTTGATCCATTAGGGCAGTTCGGAGAAAAGGCAGATTCGACCCTTGAGACAGTCAAGGACAGTAGAGCCACTGCTAAATTTCTATGACTCCAAACCCAGCAGCAAGAATTCAGACAATTCTGAAAAATTCTGCGTTTCGCAAGAGCTTTCTCATTCTGCTGCAGCGGGCAAGGCCAGCAGCAACAGAACGATTTGTTTAAACGGTACTGGGGTCATGGCAAGGATAGATACCGAGCCTTACCTTTCCCATACCTCTCGCCTCTCTTTCCTCAACATTGGAAGCAGCGCTAGTTCCCTATTTTCAGAGCACCTGGCACCTGTTTGAGAGTGGGTATCCGTCTTTTACCCAAGCTCCGGAAGCCATAATTTAAGACCAGCGGGCTTTGCAATTTGTGCAAAGAGGGTATTGTCTACCCTTCCAACATGTCTCTCCACCCATTCCCCCTCGTCTTCCATCCCTGTTGCAGACTAACTGTGCATCCTTCAGCAGGAGATAAACATCTTACTGCAGTAAAGAATTAACTGGTGCAGGTTATTACTTCCGGTGCCTTCTATTTCTGAAGAAAGATGGCAGCCTTCATCCAGTCCTAGAATGTATAGTTTTGAACTGGTTCCTGTGCAAAGAAAAGTTCAAAATGCTATCCCTGGATCAGGTGTTGCTATTGCTTCAAGCGGAAGACTCAATAATGTCCATCGGTTAGTAGGGAACATATTTTCACATACCGATTCTGTTATGGCACAAGAAGTCCCTACGCTTTATGGTGGGATCCATGCATTACCAGTTTGCCCATTTGCCTCCACGAGTCTTCTCAAAGTTGATGGCGGTGGTTGCCGCCCACCTCAGGAGATAAGGAATCGCAGCATTTCCATACAAGGTGAACTAAAGCTAGTACTCCAGAGTGTGTTGCAGCACCTGCAACACACAGTCGATTTGTAGAGTGCACTAGTCACTGGTGAGGGCATTCAGGTGCATGAGCAGGTGTGCAGGCATGTTGTCCCCGCAGAGTTATTCAAAGAGTCAGGTCCTCAGCTTCTTACGGAACTCAAGAAGTGAAGATATGGGTCTGGTGTGTTGTGGGAGGTCATTCCATGCTTTCGGTGGGACGAGCAACCTCCTGATCTGCTTTTGTGAATGTGGGGGGAGGGGTAGATGCGACTGAGATTGAGGCTGAGTGTAGATGTCTAGTAAGGTGTATGCAGTTGTTTAGGTATGCTAGTCCGGTGTTGTGCAGAACTTTATAGGTGTACGTGAGGAGTGTGGATTGGCTACATCTGTGGATGAGCAAACCGTGGAACTTCCTGAGGTGAGGTGAGATGTGGATGCGGCAGGGGAGGTTTAGTATAGGTCTTGCAGCGGCGTTCTATATTGTATGAATGCTGTGTAGTAATTGCTTGCCGATTCCAATATAGAGTGCATTGCCATAGTTGAGGCTACTTGTGATGAGTGCTTGTGTGACTGTTCATCTGGTGTTTTGTAGTAGCCATTTGAAGATCTTTTGTAGCATACATAGGATGTGGAAGTAGGCAACACTCACTGAGTTGACTTGTGCCGTCATCTTGAGTTTGTTATCCAGGATGATCCCCAGATCAGTGGGTGTTGGGTGTAGATCTATCAGGCACCAGGTTTTGTCCCATGGGGAGGTCTTGTTACCGAAGTCCAGTACTTCGTCTTATTGGAGTAGATCCATTCAGCTAACCATGACATGGAGTTGGGGAAGTTGGTGGTTGTTTGTCCGTCAGGGAGTGGAGTTGGGTGTCATCGGCGTAGGATATGATGGTGATGCCGTGGGATTGGATGATGTTGATGAATTGAGTCATCTACATGTTGACCAGGGTCAGGCTGAGAGACGATCCTTGGGGACTCAACACATCAAGTTCTTGGTCTCTCTGAAGGGAGGGGCCTGATTTTTTGTGTTCTTCCTGTGAGGAAGGAGTAGATCCTGCTGAGCGTAGGTCCATGATTGCTGATTTTGTGCAGCCTTGTGAGGTGTGTGCTGTGGGGGGACAGTGTCAAATGCCGCAGAGAGGTTGAAGATGAGGGCTGCTGTTTTTCCCTGGTCCATGATGGTGCTGATGTTGTCGGTAGCTGCAGCGAGGGTTGTTTGGTGCGGTGGGTTTTTATGAAACCTGATTGAGTGTATTCTGGTAGGTTGTGCTGTTCAAGGTGGCATGTAAGTTGCATGTTGATGGCCTTCTCTATCACGTTGGCTGGGATAGGGAGAAGGAAGATTGGGTGGAAGTTGCTTCTTTGATTCCTTTCAGCCTATGGCTTCTTGTGAAGAACGTTGACCTCTGCATGCTTCGAGTCCTCAGAGAATGTGATGGAGGTATTGATGTGGGTGAGGACGGTATTGATTGGTTATGCTCCCAGTTGTGGATGTGGTTGGGACATGACTCTGTTAGGGCCCCTGAGTGGATGGTTTGCATGATCTTGTCTGTATCTTCTCTTGTGAGTGTTCCTTTGTTCAGATGGCCATTTTGGAAGGTGATTGGAAGGTTAGGGATACGATCTGTGGGGACTGTTGGTTTTTAAAGGAACCCTGCCCCTTATATTATTTTTGGTAATTTTCTTCAGGACAGGGGACTAAGTCTCCGAGTACTATAATGTCTGCCAGTAAACTGTTTCTCATGTTGCTGGCAGCCAAACGGAGCACTAGCTCCTGCAGGAGTTGGGACTCCAGCAGGAGTGAGTTGACTCAAGGGAAATAAAGTACCCTGGACCATTCAGAATGCTTTATCTTTTTTTAATTGGGTTCGAGGTACTCTTGCGAGAGTCCATCAAATCCAACTCTCCAGATATCCAAATATTTTTCAAACTTAATTTCTCAAAAACTACAAAACCGATTATACAAAATCACAAAAAGCACTAACTACATACCATGAGCTAGCTTCCTGCTAAATTTTGTGTAATTCCGTTAAGCAGTTTTTGCTGTGGGCCTACCTAAAGAAGTCTATGGAATATGCATGGGGATTTAGCTTTTTGGGACCCCCCCCTTTTTTCCTCAGTCCCAACTTGACAGATCACTTCAAAAGGTTTCATGCACAAAATAGGCACCAAAATGCACTTGTATGGAAAATTTCGTGGAGTTTCGTCAAACAGTGCCAAGTTTATACTATGTCAGTGAGCACCTTTCAATGAAGGCAGACGAAGGCCCAGAGTATTTAGAAAAAAGTGTTCTTCACCAACAGATATACTGTACTTTTCCACTAAGCCAAATAACAGATTATGTCAGACACCAGGGTCAACAAATTTAAGTTAAGACTAGCAAGTAGCTGTGACCCAGTGGAATGCTAGGCTTCTACACATCACTGATTAAATTGCAGATTGGAAAACGATTCTAAGAATATTTCTGTATATGTATGTACTGATAAAGGTTGTGTGAACCATCTCGATTTCCATCGAAAAACGCGTCAACAGATTTGCCTTATTTTACTGTATATGAATTTATTTTAACACCTTGGCTGCGGGGGTTATTCCCCCGCTGTGCTGGGGGGCGCACAGCGCCCCGGTGCTGATGACGAGCTCAGCTCGTCATCAGCCACGGTGCTCGTGTGCTGATGACGAGCTTAGCTCCTCACGGCCACACCCGTTTCCTTAGAACGCTCAGCACAGCGGGGGAATTATCCCCGCGTGTGAGCGTTCTAACGGCCATGACGAGCTCAGCTCGTCATCAGCACACGAGTACCGTGGCTGATGACGAGCTGAGCTCGTCATCAGCATGGGAGGGGGTTAATGAACCGTAAACGTTGGAAAATTATTTGTGTTCGATGACCATATGTTTTGATTATGTCTTTTTAAACATATGTATGTGATTTTTAATAGGATTATAGAATATATTTTCGATACAACAATAAATGAACATTTTGAGTAAACCTAGTGGGACAGAGACTACTTATATACATTTTTCAATTTTACATTGTTTTATTCCTTCATATTAGTGCTCATTATGGCCCACGTGTGTACCTAATATTGATGTTTGAATGTGAGAATTGTGGATTCCCTAAGGATAGTAAGTCCAAAAAGGAAATTAGTTGTTATGCATGGGACTAGTGCCAGTAGTCCAGGGCAGTCTGGATTTGCCTTTGTCTCTCAAAGGGGCCCCTCTGTCTGGTGCAACCGGTCTTTGGTCTGGGATGAGTTGTAAATTTCCAGAAAGATTGCCACAGATATTACGCTTTTGGTTGTGCGACTCCTGTTGTCGCAGACTCTGGTCTCCACTGTGATCTTTGTTGTAAGTGGGATCAGAACTTAGGTTTTGGTGCCAGGGGTGCACCTTAAAGCCTAGATTTGGGAGTGTTGGGAGTGTGGGTGCAAGTGATCAATGGTGTACTAGCCCCAGGGGCTAATCCGCCCCTTAGGGGACCACATCTGGGGGTGTGCATCACCTTTTCTTCCAAGGATCCTCCATTCTGCCACTTTTAAAAATAGCAGAACCCTTTCTCAGCTGTACAGACCACCTAGCCCACCGTAGAGGTGTGGCTAGCCTTCTGGGGTGTACACCTCCCGAATACCTAATTATCTCATCTGCCAAGGTACAAATATGTCTGGGGAAGGTTGTTTCCTCATTTGGAAGGCAGCCTGGTGATGAAGGCTTTGAAGCTCACCGTCTTGATGTGCCACTTCACTAGCTATCCTGTCAGGGTGGGATGGGGTCACCTCCTTCCCATCCCAGCCATTGTTTCTGACTCCTTAGAGTTCACACCTCCTGACAAGGGTCAGATTGCTGTCTTGGCAGCAGTAGCTGCGGGCTGCTGATAGAGCGCGGGCTCACCTGCTCGTTTTACCATACTCACCTGGGCCCATAAATATACACACTTTGAACAGGTAAACCCTTGCTAAATCAGGATTTTAATAAACCTTGTAGGACTTATACCTATACCATTGACTTACCAATCGTTGTTACTGGTACCTAGAGTCCTAAGGGATCAAGGGAGTTAGAATAATAGGTAGAAACAACATTTGCATTCATAAAATAACCACAAACTCGGGAAAGATTTAAACACTTTTATCTATGTAAATTATTAAATGTCAGTGTCCATACAAGTTCAATTAAAGTCTTTTCAATTAGCAAAATAATAATTAAAGCAAGATGATGCGAAACTATTACGAGACTTTCTTTAAGCATTGAAACATAGGGATGGCAAGAAAAAAGGGGAAACAGTACAATGACATATCCACACAGATTATATTTACCTAGAATGGTGTGAAAAACAACTCTGGTCACTGGCTGGGATAAAGGGCAGGATTCTTGATAGTTCAGGTGTAGCAGGACTGGACCGGTGCAGACCAGAACCAAGACAGGTACGGACCTGATTAAATCAGGACAGGACCAACTCAGGTCAGGACCATTACCCTCAGCTAAAGTGCAACGCCAGCGTCAGACCCCGATTGGGTTATCGAATTTTCTTCCCAGAACCCCGATTGGGTTATTGATTCTTCTCCGTCAGAACCCTGATTGGGTTATCGATTCTTCTGACAGAGTGCTCCGCCAGCACCTCTGCTCTTGATCGCCTATTGAGTGTGTTGGGTCAGTGACAGGTCAGCTATTCGGACAAGTCACACAAACTAACTAGCTAAGCCTACCTTAGATATACCATTGTCCAGGGCAATGTACCACCCCCAATGTTGCAAGTTCATGTATTCCCTCAATTTGATTGGTCAAAAGCGAGGAGAGGTCATCACACCATACCAGTTATGAGATAATTTCATTCAAATATTTAAATCAATGTTCCCTCCCATAATTTTATTTTCCCATGCACTTTTATTCCACCCGACAATGGATGTTTCAATAACAAATACAATGTGTACATTTTGGTACAGTTGGACTTCCTTTTGAGAGGTCGAAGGGTGAGGTTCTCATAGTTTTCACAAGCAAGTCTGTTACTGGCACCAGTTCAGTGCCATGACTTGAGGACTCTTGATTTCTTCTACGCAGACACAGTTCTTTTCAATATGGAGTACAGCGAGGTAACATCAGGCCCAAATACGAACTAGTAGCAAAGTTAAAGAGAAACAGTTTTAGAACAAGGAATAAATGAATGCACTATATACCACTTAGCTCTACTCTATTCCCCTTACTTTATTTTAACTATTATTATTATTATATTATATTTATAGAGCGCGCAGCTACCCGGAGGTTTCCCGGCGCTAAGGACAGGTTGAGGGAGGGCACATTAGAGAGACTTTGGGCCTGGAAAGGATAGCCTATTGATTAAAACAGCCATGTTTTTAAATTCATACGGAATTTGAGGTAACAGGGTTCTGTACGAAGGTGGAGGGGGAGAGCATTCCAGAGGGAGGGCGCTAAATCGGAGAAAGAGCGTCCACCCATTCTTGCTCGATTAATCCTGGGTACCTGAAACTTATACTGGTTTGAGGAACGGAGGACCCGTGAAGGGCAGTATTGGTGAATTAGGGTGGTGCCTTGCCTGATTTGATTCTGTGCATATAGCACATGGCTTTGAATTTAGTGCGGCTTTCAATTCGGAGCCAGTGAAGGTTGCGTAAAGAGGTGGAAGTGGAGGATTTGTTAGGCAGTTTGCAAAGTAGCCTAACCGCTACGTTTTGTACCGTCTGAAGTTTCCTCGTTACTGCCTTACAGGCTCCGAAGTACAAGATGTTGCCGTAGTCCAATCTAGATGTTATTAGAGCCTGGACTACGGTTTTTTGTGCGTCCTGAGGGAGCATCCATATAATCTTCCTGAGCCACTTAAGGATAGTGAAACAGGTAGCAGTGACTCTTAACCGCTTGTTGTTTCATGGACATTTGATCATCAAAGAGGACGCCAAGGTTGCGAGCAGTTTTGGAGGGGGGGGTAGAGGCCACATCTGAGACGGCCAATGGTGAGGACCCCACAGGGCTGCATTTTTACCAAAAAGAAGAAGTTCAGTCTTTTCCCCCATTGAGTTTAAGTTTATTTTCATGCATCCATTTGGCAATGTTGTTGAGTCCGGAGCAAGGGGAGGACGGGTTAGAGTGTGCATTGGCGGAAAGTGAGTAGCTCAGCTGGGTGTCAGCAGCGTATGAGTAAATAGTCAACCCAGCTTGTTCCGCAATGGTGGCCAGGGGGCTAATGTACAGATTAAACAGTAGGGGGCTCAGGATCGAGCCTTGGGGAACACCAAACTGAGAGTTATGTTTTTTTGAAGTAGAGGTGGAAGAAAAGACTTGAAAAGTTCTATCATTGAGGAAGCTTTCGAGCCATTTAAGAGCAGGCCCAGAGATGCCGCAAACTTGCAGGGTGTTGAGGAGGATGGTGTGGGAAACCGTGTCAAACGCGGCACTGAGGTAGAGTAAGATGAGTGCCACGGTTTCCCCATTGTCAACCTGCCGGCGTATGGTCTCAGAGACACCTAGGAGTGTCGATTATGTCGAGAATCCTGCCCTGAAACCTTACTGAGAATTGTGAAGGAGGTTCCATGATTCAGTATATTTAGTGAGTTGTGTGATGTGTTTTTCAAAAATTTTGGAAAAGACCGGGAGGAGCGAGATCGGGCGAAAATTGGAGGGGTTTTCTGGATCAGCGTTAGCTTTCTTCAGCAAGGGTACTATCATAGCATGTTTCCATGCTTTGGGAACCTTAGCTTCCCTTAGGGAGATGTTTAGGAGCTCCAAAATGAGAGTGAGGGTGGGAGTGTCCAAGGTTAGTAGAACTTGTGGGGGAAAAGGATCCATGGGAGAACCTGATTTTATATTACTAATGATCTCACGTAATGTGGACATGTTGAGAGGGTCCCAGGTTACTAAATGCTGAGAGATGTTGCTATAAATTTGGTCCTGTAAGGCATAATCAGTGTGGGTAACCGATTTAGGAAGTTCAAGTGTTATGGGAGGAGGGGTTGGGTCCTCGAAGCCAGCATAGATGTTGTTAATTTTGTTAATGAAGAATTCTGCTAAAACGTTGCATTGTGTAGAGTCCAAAAATAGGGCTCTGGGTTGACAAGTAGCGCCAGAAAGTTCTTGCATGGCTTTAAAAAGTGCTTTGGGACGATTTTGTGCGGTCAGAATAGTTGAGTTGATGTATTCAGCCCTGGCCGTTTTGCAGCGTGCAGGATATTTAGTTAGGGCAGATTTATACAGTAGCTTAATACAGGGATCATAATGAGCACGCCATTGTCGCTCTAAGTTTTTACATGCGGTTTTTTCCAGTTTAATTGATTCAGTAAACCACGGGGCGGGTGGGTGATGCAAATTATACTTTTTCTTTCTTTGGGGAAGGCATGCATTGACAGCGGAGCTAAGCCAGTTATGAATGACTGCTTCCTCCTCCATGTTCGCTAAAGTGGTGAGGGGCCTAGTATTGTCAAGACATGCGTTAAATTGATTAGTGTCTAGTTTTTTCCAGTTTCTCGTCACCCTGGGTTCTGTGGGGAGTACTTGAGTAGTGGAAGACCGATGAATAATTATGGAAAATTCCACCAAGTAATGATCTGACCAGGGGATAGGTAAATGTGGCTTGCATGTAATAGTGTCGAGATTGGAAAAAATGTGATCGAGTAGGTTTCCTGCTTTGTCAGTTGGGCCAGAATTACATAGAGTAAGATTCAGTGCTGGTAAGTCTGATATAAGACTGGTTCTGTTGTGACAGGAGATATCATTAAAGTGGATGTTGAGGTCTCCTACAATCAGGAAGTTGGTGGAATCCAACAGAAGGGGGGCAATAAGCTCAGGGAAGGAGGCAGCCCATAAGCTAGCTGTACCCGGGGCACGATAGATAAGAGCATTAGATAGGGTAAAGTTGGGGGACAGCAAGAGCTTAAAAGACCCAGCTTCACAGTTTTGTATGTCAAGATCTACCCACTTACAAGTATAGGTGTTTTGAAAAATAATTGCAATCCCGCCTCCCTCTTTATTCAATCTGTTTTTGCTGATGTAAGTGTAGTTGGCGGGAAGGCCCGCTGCTATATCTGGGCCAGAGCTGTTGTTAAGCCAGGTCTCAGTAAGAAATAGAGCGGCTGGTTGGGACGTAGTGAGTAGGTCAAAGACATCACTTTTGTGCTTTGGTAATGATCTGCAATTCAAACTAATAAAAGTAAGTTCATGCTGGGGTTCTGTAAATTCGTGTATGAGCGGTGATGGCGGGAAATCAGAGGTCGCCTTGTTTAATGTGGAGGGTATGGATAAGAGGTTTAGGTTACAACTTGCGCATGTGGAGGGAGTATGCTGACAGCTAAGAGACGTGGCCCGAGAGCACTGCATAGAGTTACAGGCAATAAGGGCATCTCTGGAATAGATGCGCAGTTCAGTAGAGTTTAAGGCAGAGATACTAGCCCCTAGCCCCTAGCCCCGTCCGGTCGCGGACGGGCGCAGACGGACAGGACTTAGGCTTGACTTCGGCGCGACAGCGGCGCGATCACTGCGCGCGTCCGCTGCGCGGCCGGGGACACATACGTTTAAATAGGTAAAGGGGAAGTCAGCTGCTGATCGCTGATTGGTTGCTGGGCAGGAAGTCGTAATCACTTCCTCCGTGGGCTGTTTACCGTCCCTCCACACAAACCAAACTTTTGGCGGTGGACCGGGGACACGAACACGATGCAAAATGAACACTAAGGTGAGTGCGACGATATTTTAAAACAATCTTAATCACAGTGAAGATTCACAATGAAGAGTGGTAGAATTAAAAACAGAGTAGCAGAGCCTTTACCAAGCGCTCTGAAGTATGTAAGTCTCCTAACCGGTTCCTACGCTCAGCGAGTCAACAGAGCGACTGTGGGATGAAGTTTTAAGCCTGCGGGGAGTCCGCTGCTGATCGCTGATTGGTTGCTGGGCAGGAAGTCGTAATACTTCCTCCGTGGGCTGTTCACCGTCCCTCCACACAAACCAAACTTTTGGCGGTGGACCGGGGGCACGAACACGAAACAAAATGAACAATATGGTGAGTGCGGCGATATTTTAAAACAATCTTAATCACAGTGAAGATTCACAATGAAGAGTGGTAGAATTAAAAACAGAGTAGCAGAGCCTTTACCAAGCGCTCTGAAGTATGTAAGTCTCCTACCCGGTTCCTACGCTCAGCAAGGACTATAGCATTAATGGCAGAATGAACAAGGTTTAGTACAAGCGGCAGCATAAGCATTATCATGTGAAACATAGAGCAGCCATTTTTTATTCTAGTGAGCAGAAGCAAAGTTTTCCCACCAAAGCAGAGAGTACGTCATGTCAGGTGAGTGTGACAGACACATGCATAGTGAAATTCCCGCATTACGGCGGCCATCTTAATGCACTCGGGTTACTGTTAGTAAAAGTAAATTTAAAAGCTTCCCCAGGTTACTAGAAATGTCGTGTGGTGCATTAGTAATAAGACAAAACATTTTGGTTATTATGTTATCTATTATTTGAGAGGGTTGAATCCGAGCAAGTCTCTTTTCTTGCGAAACCTTGCTCCATCACTACCAGCGAAAGCACACCAGGCTCTGGTGGGGCAATGAAGTAATCTATTGGGCAACTTCTAAGGTACCCTCCTGAGTGCATGCCACGCCGACCTTGACACGAGAATCATGTCAGGGGTGATAAGGCACGTTGTTTGATACCAAACCTGATTTATTTTCGGAGATACCATAATAGAGTTATCGACAAATAGTTTGCCTGGGTGCCAGCCCATGTTATCCTACGGACCGCTGATAACTCCTAGTAGCTTTTAATGGAACATCCACTAGAGGGACATATACGCTTGCAGTTATCTGTCTACACATTTAATATAATGCACTCTGACTCCTGGGCTCAGCAGGCCTTCCTTAGGGGTGACTGGCATATTTTAAAAATAGTGCCCTGACCATGCCATACATGGTGAGAGTCAAAGTCGAGTTCAATCAATTTTGCACTACTCGTGCAGTCTGCGATGGTAGGACTGCTGTCACCAGCTTACTTGGGTTTTTCAGGGTGGTACAAACAGTGCTTCAAGCCCTGGTGACCCCTTTAACACCCATGTCCTGGGTACCACTGATACTACATACTAGAGACTTATCGGGAGATTAAGTTCTTTCCAATTGGGGTTGCCAATTCACATGCATCAGTTTTGAGAAAGCACTGGCACTGGCACTGGAGCCTGGGCAGCAGGCTCCAGTTCACTTTCTGAGTGGTAACCATCAGCATTGGAGCAAGAACTGGGGGGGCGGTTGACCATACAAAAAGAGCACTTTCCTACATTCACATACATTACTTGACCTAAGAAAAATTGATTCTTTTAAATTAATGATTTTAAACAAATGTTTAAATAACAAAAAAAGTCAGTGCCTATTATATGTATATATGTGTGTGTATGTATATGTCTGTATATATGAGTGATACTATCTCTAACATGTGTGATCTGAGTGGCTGTGTCACTGTATCAGTGTGTGAGTGCCTGTATGGGTGTGTGAGTGCCTGTATGGGTGTGTGAGTGCATGCATGAGTGACTGTTTGGGTGAATGAGTGGATTTCTGACTAAGGTTTTAAGTGTGAGAGTGGTTGTGTCAGTGGTTGTATGGGTGTGTGAGTGGTTTTGTGGGTGTCTGAATGGCTGTATGGGTGTCTGAATGGCTGTATGGGTGTGTAAGGGGCTGTATGGGTGTATAAGTATGTATCTGATTAGTTGTGTGGGTGTGTGAGTGACTATGTTGGTGAGTGAGTGAGTGCGTGTGTCAGTGGCTGTATGGGTCAGTGAGTGGCTGTTTGAGTGAGTGTTTAGTTAAGTGAGTTGGTGTTGGTGTTTGAATGGTTGTTTTGGAGAGTGAGTGTCTGTGTGAATGACTGAGTGAGTGAGCAGATATGGGAGTGAATGTATTGATGCATGAATGGGTATGTAAGTGGTTATGGGAGTGCTTGTATAGATGAGTGAGTGGCTGTGTTAAGAGACTGTATGGGTGAGTGTATGGTTGTGTGAGTGGCTGTATGAGTGAGTGGGGGTGTTTGAGTGGCTCTATGGAGGAGTGAGTGGATATGTGAGTACCTATATGGGTCTGTGAATGGATATGTGAGTGGTTGTGTGGGTGGGCTTACGAGAGATTGTTTGGGGATGTGAGTGGGTGTCAGAGTGGTTCTGTGGATGATGTTATCAGTGATATTGCTGACCATGTCATGAGTGATATAGGTGATATAGGTGAGGTCATATGCCATGCATTGCAGGGGCGTAGATTTGAGTTATCTCAGGTAACTAGAACTGCTGAATTTCTGTGGTTTTGTACGAGTGAAATCTAAGCCGATCTATAATGTCCCTGTAACCTTTGGGTTTTTTTCAGTGAATTTCTATGGTTTTTACAATTCTGTATCCTAACTATAATGTTCCTGTAACCTTTTGTTTTTTTTAAAGTGGATTTCTAGGGTTTAACTACTAGGTGCATTTGCAGAGTGGTGGAGAAAGGGGGTGGGCCTCAGATTACCTCTCAGCTATCCCGCTGTGTGAGACTTACTGGAGATTCATGAGGGGTTGTTGGTCCCCAAGGGCCCTCAGGAGTCCAGGGGAATTCATCCCCCAACCAGTAGTACTCCAGGAGGCGCGCTTGTAAAGTGGTGAAGAAAGGGGGCGGGTGCTCCGACGACCTCTCAGCAATCCCGCTGTGTGAGACTTACTGGTCATAACAGGAGGGTTGTGCTGCATGGCCCGCCCCAATTTACTTTTTTAATGTGGCCCTGGGAAGTGGTGGTTCCCTGGGCCGGGAGAGATTCAAGAGGCCCCCCCTTTGACAACTCATAAGCCCTGGGGAGGTTGTGGGTATTTATATGTCCTAGGAGGGGGGCCATGCGCCCCCCCCTTTAAGTGCCTAATGCCCTCGGGACCTGGCCCACCCGGGGGCCTATTGGTAAAGAAGCAATGGAGTCCGCTCTTCTTCTTCTTCTTCTTCTTCTTTTTTTCCCCAGTGGGAGCTATGGCTCAAGCATGGCTACTGCCAAATTTATACTTTGAAGACTTTTTTTCCCCTGGAGGGTTCCCTCTGGAACCTCCGCAAGAGGCCTGGGGGTCGAGGTATTCATACACCGCCGCCTTCACTTTTCTTTTTTTTATGTTTTGTTTTTTTTAATGTTTTTTGTGGGACTTGGGTCAAACAGAGCCCCAAGATGGCTGCCAACACTTCCTGGTTTGAAGTGTTGGGAGTCAATCAGATTTCTGGACAAATGTCGGGAGGGTTTGCAGAGCCTTCGCGTCCCTATACATACAAATTTGGATTTTCCTTCATATTTCAAAAACTAGCAGGTCTGGGCTGTAGTCATGTCTACAATCTCTGTGGTAATCCGCTTGATGGATTACCACAAAACGTCAGAGACAGCAGCTGGAGGGAGCATCATACTAGTTTTTCAAATTTTTAATTCATCAAATGATGCCAAACATATTGGCAAATAAAAAAAAGTATGTGTGTGTGTGTACGTGTGTGTGTACGTGTGTGTGTGTGTGTGTGTGTACATGTGTGTGTACATGTGTGTACATAAACACACTGGCCCTTGGGAGGTGGAGGTCCCCGGGCCTTTAGATATTCTTGTAGGGGGGGCTGTGCATCCCCCTCCTACTTATTTACACATGCCCTCTGGACCTGGCTCACCTGGGAGCCTATATTAAACTAAGTGCAGAAGCCCGCACTTAAAAAAAATAAAATAATAATAATAATAATTTCGGCTGGAGTTGCGGATATAAAAATACCGAGGGGGTTGCGGTCTTTTTACCTTGCCCCCTTTTCTTTTTTGTACGTTATTTCTTGAGTCACAAGATGGATGCCAACACTTCCTGGTTTGAAGTGTGGGCAGCCAATCAGATGTCGGCATGGGATTAAGAGGGTTCGCGGATCCACCTCATCCCAATATATACAACAGGGAATTTCTTAAAATTTTTCAGCAACTACTGAACAAATTTACACCAAATCACAAAAAGGCACATCCCTGAACCAACATCTACCTTCCTGCCAAATTTGGTGTAATTCAGTCCAGTGTGTGTGTGTGTGTGTGTGTGTGTGTGTGTGTGTGTGTGTGTGTGTGTGTGTGTGTGTGTGTGTGTGTGTGTGTGTGTGTGTGTGTGTGTGTGTGTGTGTGTGTGTGTGTGTGTGTGTGTGTGTGTGTGTGTGTGTGTGTGTGTGTGTGTGTGTGTGTGTGTGTGTGTGTGTGTGTGTGTGTGTGTGTGTGTGTGTGTGTGTGTGTGTGTGTGTGTGTGTGTGTGTGTGTGTGTGTGTGTGTGTGTGTGTGTGTGTGTGTGTGTGTGTGTGTGTGTGTGTGTGTGTGTGTGTGTGTGATGACATATATATATATATTTTTAATCAATAAGATTAAGAGCTATAAATATATATTTATGGGGTTATAATAATTGTGAAGTAGAGTTGTAAAGGCATGCAATATAAAAGTACTATCAATGTAATAACACTCCCGATGTGAAAAAAACACTATGTAATGACTCTAAAGGTAGTGGTCTGTGATGTAACAATGGACAATCAATTGGAAGGTTGATAGGGGTGTGTTGATATCATCTACTTGTACATGCAAGACATGGTTTTCTTTTCAAAAAGGAAAATAGCAGCTGAAACATTTAATGTATTTAGTTTTTAGTGGGAGATATGAAGCAAGTTCATATTAGGGTGTCTTATAAATAAATTGTACCCAATTACTAAGTGCACGAAAGAATGCAGTTATTTATACATAAACACTAGAGGCCACCGTTTCCTTCCACCAGCTATGGTGAAGATTGTTTTGAACTATAGGTTATAGGCTACCCTTCAATATTCTGTGTTTCTTATGTTTCAGGGATGAAATATCCAGTTATGGTTCGAAACTCAAAGGTAAATGAAAACAAATGTTTTCTATTCTTTCTCAAACCAGATATGGTAAGACAATATTGTATGTGTATTCTTGTTCATAAGGCCTTTGAAAAGTGATATCATTTTTATTGAGGACCGGGGATCAAACTAGGGCCCGCAGAAAAAGAAATCTGCTGAAGCACAAGCCACAGACATAGTGAGTTGGTTCAGAATAACCTGATTTAGCTACCCCTTGGAGTGAAAATGAATAAAAGGGTTGTTCATATTACAGAAATATCAGGGAACTTGTTGTGGCATATATATGCTTCTGAAAATAACACTATATGTCATCAAGGGAATCTTAGATGTGGAGGGTTGAATGTGTGGATTCTAGGAGGGTGGGTAGCTTGAAGAGGAGGAGATGACATGAACACTGTCCTGTGCCTGTTCTTTGTTGGAGAAATAAATACAACTTGATCTGACCTGGAGTGAAGTGTATCTTTGGATCATAACACTGACGAAAAGTGATCTTCACGTAGCTACCACCTCAACAAGGTTTCTAGATTTTAAGACCCTAAGGGGCATATTTATGAGAGCCTTGCATCATGCTTGCACAA
Source organism: Lissotriton helveticus (assembly GCF_964261635.1). Classification (NCBI taxonomy): domain Eukaryota; kingdom Metazoa; phylum Chordata; class Amphibia; order Caudata; family Salamandridae; genus Lissotriton; species Lissotriton helveticus. The sequence goes on along the minus strand of NC_136070.1, from coordinate 181,128,935 downwards.
CACAATGTGTCACATGCATGATGCAAACCTCTAAGTCATATTTTCAAAGTCACGCAAAGCCACTTTGTGTGACTTTAAATGGCTTAAAAATATGGAGTAATGCAATGCAGCACAAATTGCTACCTTGTATTACTCTGAGCAAGGGAGACGTTCCATGGACGTTGCGGTGGGTGTTCCCACCCAACTTCCATGCATTTTTATGCTTTCCCAGATTTACCAAACCTGGTTAACCTAGGACTGCGGCAAAAAAATACACCTCCCCAGAAGAGGCGTAACAAGGAGAAATATCTTGAGTTCTCCTTGTTACTTTCTCTTTCTAAGTGTGCTGCATTCTGCAGCACACATAAAAGAGGAAAATGTTCTAAGGATTGTTTTTGTGCAGGAAGGTGCCCCTTCCTGGACAAAAACAATCCTGAATAGAATGCAGCCACCCTTGCACCATGGTGAAAGGGTGCCTGCGTTGGTGCTAGGCGGCCTACTGTGCTCAAGGGGAAAAGACAGTAGTGCACCATATGCCTTAAAGGCTGTTCATTCCTGCCCTTTCCCTGTGATGCAGGGCAGCAGATCAAGGTGACTTGCTACACTGCCCTGTGCCACAATCTTCATAAATATGGCAAAGTGTTTATTTTGTGCTTGGAATACTCTATCACAGTTGCGGTAATAAGGAGGAAAGAAATATCTCCAAGCGTACATGGCCTGCACAGTTTAGTGATATCAAGAAATTAATGGCTGAGGGCTAGCTTTGAAACTTCGAGTTAACATTTAAGTGCGAGTTGGCACAATATCTAATTTTCTGACTCGCGTTCCTCCCGGCGTATATCTGTAGCATAGAACACAGAGAGCGTCTCACTAGTCTGACCTCATCACGCTGCAGTAAGTTGCCAATGGTAAAGGGCAACTTTGTGAAGTGTAAGCACCAGAATGTGTGGTTCCGAACCTTTGCGAGTCTTCCTACACTGACAGAGCATGTTCCGGATAATGTATACTTGTGCCAGACACAGGGGTGCATTCCAGGAACAGTGAGTTCATGGAACTCTACATTATCAAGGTATTTCCAATTAACATTTGTTTTTAGTTTTGCCAATATACTGTCTCCTCTTCGGGCATTTTTAAAGGCAAGGTGGATGCTACCAGTGTACATATATAACTATAAAGTACAAAAAGAATCTATTTTGAACAGGCAAAGGAAAATAATGGCATGCATATATTTATGGTTACTGGATTTACTTATGCGAAGCACCTCCAAATCTAGAGTGACTGCAGTAATTATTGCACACAGCAGTAAGGCAATTTGTTGTTTGACCTTATTTGAAATTAATATTTACATTTTATTATGTTGGTTGTTTTAGTTAGTTATTCTGTAAGTTACAGTTGCGCTTCGAAACAGAAACATTGCAGCTGTAAGTATGGCCTCACCCCCTCAATTTCTCTAGGAAGCTGTGGACCGTATCTTGCCATGCAAAACATGGAGGAAACTTTTTGACTCGTATCTGATAACTATTGGTGGTGAAAAGTTTCTCCTGCAAGGAAACAAGGAGTTTTGTTACACAATTTGGTCATCGAAGGTCGCAACATCTACGAGAGCTAGATGAGCTAGTTATTGGTAAGGGTGAAGGTGAATGAAGGGATATTTTTGAAATGTCCATGACCATGTTAAAGAGACATTTTGAGCCAAGGATCAATGTGGTAATGGAAAGGCACTAGTTCTTTACCAGAACTCGAAGTTTGGATGAGAAGGTAGGGAGCTATATAGCCTCAATTAAGAGCCTTGCACGCACGTGTAATTTAGGAGATATTACTGATTCCATAACAAGGGGTCAGTTATTATGTTGCACGAACGACCCTAGGATGCAGGAGAGAATACTGGCAAAAAATCCAAATTTAAAAGATGCCATTGATCTAGTTGAAGGAATGGAACATACATCGGGTGGGTCAAGGTGATGCGGGGGAAACCAAATGGTACAACTTAGAGTTGTGTGGTATTCCTCCTCTTAGAATGTTTGTAGGTCAAATACAGAATGCTACTATGTCATGTACAGAATGCTAAGTATGTAATAGTTTGATGTCATTGCATTCACTGGTAGAGATTTAGATGTAAACCAGATCAGTACTCTGGTCAACTGCTACTGTCTGCCTGCTTATGGTTGGATGGGATTATTTAAGGAATAAACTTTTGAAGACATCAGCTTCCTGTGTCCAGTCATCTTTACAGGATCTTACACTGGCGTAGTCGGCAGCCCTTAAAAATCTCAACAGGAAAATATTGGTGAGAGATTTCTTATTTAAGAAAATTTAGACTTTCTTCAATCAAGCAACCTTTTCTTTAGAACTTGTTGAAAAAGAGATTGACTGTTCAAACATTAAGGATCCCCATATATGTACATGATTGCACTTTCTATCTTTAAAAATAAGATTTTTATGTGCCTTATGGTGAATGCTGTAGGATTGGGAGCTTTGCCGTATAAATAAACACATCTGACTGTTTTTAATGTAACATAGGTGTGCATCGATACAGGCTCATCCTTATTATTGTGAGATTAGCTTGATTACAGTTAGTCATTCAAAGTCCAACGTCGGAAGAAGTGGTATTATTATTAACTGTAATGTGATCACTTTGACGTAAACGGCTTTCTCATCAACATTTTATAAGTCCAGGCATGCAGTTGTTTTAAAAAAAAAACTACATTAACTGTAATTGAAACGGCGTCTCTTTGGCACTCGCTATAACGGTACCTTTACTGGTGTTACCTTTTGAAAAGCTTCGCCATCGCGTGGTGGAATCCAGCTTCCTGGAATTATTCTTGGTCTTGGTTCGTGTTGAATTCTTCATCACAAAATCGAGGTCGATGGATGTGCGTCAGCTCTTCTCAGCGCAATAGACGCAATCCGTCATTTCGCTGTCTTAGCGTCATTCCGTAACGTGGCGTAACGGATCGGCCATCTTTGAAGGAAAGGAATTTATGAGAGGTTACCGTCAATTCAGAATAGAGCATCACAGGTTGTCCATCGAGTCCTGCATAAAGTTTAAAAAAAATAAAATATATATATATATATAGAAGGAGGTAACGGAACGATTTACACATTATTCTTTCAAGTTCAAAGTGTCAAGTCTTCGTATTGGAAAGGCTTTTCAGCGTTTGCTCTTATTGTCAAGCCGCCGCATTTTCTTCATAGTGTGCACAGATACGCTGATGTGCACAGCTTTGAGTTCTTCTTTTCTTTGGATTCAGCATCATCTATAGCTACTGGTAAACATCATCACATTTTGTTTGTGGGTAGATGCGTAACTGCTCTACGCTGATACGCACAGCTTTAGTGGAACAGTACTTTTGCTTAAATCATCTACACTGATACAAGCAGCTTTGAGGAACAATACTTTTATTTGCACTTTAAGTTTATTATTAGTTACATAACTAAGTTCTCTAAGAGTAGATACATTGGTGAAGAGGAAAAGAGTGTTGACTTCCTTGCAATATATATTGCTACAAGTAGAGTAAATTTTGATCCTATTCATCCTACCCTATATTTTTTGCTAATAATAATACTATTTTACTACTTAGAATCTTATTATGCAGAATGTTACCGCCGCTCCGTTTTCCTCTCTATGTCCTAGGGATCCTTTAATACCATGGAAAAAATGGAAAGTGGTATTTGAAAGGTATGCAAGGGTGTGTGGACCATCATTAAGTGCAGAAAGCAAGTCATCCTTGTTATTACATTGCCTTGGGTCTGAGGGTCAAGACGTATTTGACAACCTACCTGACTTATCTGGGGAGGATTGTAATGGTCTTAATGATTATGAGATTTGTATCAAGAAACTTGACAAGCATTACCTTCCCAAGGTTAGCCCCATATTAGAGCGGTATAATTATGCAAAAAGGATGCAAGGTGAGGATGAAACAGTGGAAAGTTATGTCACTTATTTAAGAAAACTGACATCATTGTGAAAATTTGGTACCTTAACAGACAAGCGAATTCGTGGCCAATTTATGTTTGGTTGTAGCATGGAAAAGGTAAGGGATGAATTGTGGCTTCGTGATGATCCTACTTTAGATGAAGTCCTCAATGTAGCCAAGAGAATTGAACATTCTCTTAAATGCGTAGCAAGTTTAAAGAAAGATTTTGCTAAAGATTGTAAGGTGCAAGAGGTCAAAAGTAAAAACAAAATAAATATAAAGGGAAATGTGAAGGACAAGAATTATAAGAGTTCCACTTTCGACAAGGAACAGTCAAATGGGAAGTGGGCTGATGCTAAATGTTTCAGGTGTGGTAGAACCAGACATTTGGCTAATTACAAAAAGTGTCCTGCTCTGAACCAAACTTGTACAAAATGTAAAAAGAAAGGACATTTGACTGCATTATGTAACAGCAAACCCATGTCTAAAGTAAAAGAGGTTGAAGTGTATAACAGCGATAATGATGAGTCAGGCGCTGATGATTACGAATGTGGTCAGATTGTTGACAATAGAAAGAAAAATTGTCCTTGGAACAACATTTTAGTTGAAGGAGCAATGACCATAGTCTTATTTGACTCTGGTGCAAAGATTACGATTATTTCTAGTGAATTTTACTTGAATAATTTAAAAGGAAAGGTGGAACTGTTGAAACCTGATATAATCCCGCTAGCATATGGTGGTGAACCCATCAAACTCCATGGATACTTTTTAGGTCTGGTGGAATATAAAGGAAGATTCTTATCAGGAAAGATTTATGTTTCAAAAAAGGGTGACCGCATCATTAGTTGGATCCATCAAGGTGAATTGGGAGTTTTCCTTGATCCTAATGCTGATCCTCCTATTCAATGGAAGAACTCAGTGAATTCTGTAGCAACTAACAAGGATAATAGTTTCGTCTCCAATCTCATGAAGTGTTATCCTGATGTTTTCAAGAAGAATTTGGGTTGTTTGAACGGTTATAAACACAAGATTGTGCTGAAACAAGATTCCATACCGGTGTGTTCCAAGGTGAGGAGTGTCCCATTATCAATGAGCGAAGACATGAGAAAGGAAATTGACAAGTTGAGAGATGGGGGGGATCATAGAAAAGGTGGAATGCAAAGAATGGTTGGCTCCGGTTGTGGCAGCACACAAGTCGAATGGCGATCTGAGACTTTGTATTGACTTGAGGCAATTGAATAAGTGTGTGGTTATTGACAAATCTCCTTTGCCAAACATTAATGAATTGTTAGTTTTATTAAGTGGGGCCAAGGTCTTTAGTATGATTGATCTTACCTCAGCATACCATCAAATTGAGTTAGAGGAATCGTGCAGGGATTTAACTTCATTCATTACTCCCTTCGGAACTTTTAGATTTGTGCGCATGCCTTTCGGCTTAGTTTCAGCATCATCCGTTTTCCAAAGAGTCACGAAGAACGTGCTTGAAGGTTTCGCAGGTATCTATGTGTACCAGGATGATATTCTGGTTTTCGGAGATAATGAGAAACAGCATGTTGCACGTTTGAATCTAGCTTTAAGAAGGTTATCTAACCATAAGTTGACGGTTAAACCTGAAAAGTGTAACCGATCTGGTCCACCCAGACCAGGCCGGGTTTATGCCCCACAGGGCGACAAGACACAATATCAGACGCGCGCAGGTTGTGGTGGAGGCGGCTCGCGCTGCCAAGATTCCGGCAGCACTCCTCCTGGTCGACATAGATAGAGCATTCGACTCGTTAAGTTGGGTCTATCTCCGTGCGCTCCTGTCTCGCCTAAACCTTGGACCCCATTTCCTATCGTACCTGCAGCTGCTGTACACGGATCTGACGGCGTCAGTGAGAGTGGCGGGAGCGGTGTCCAACCACTTCCCTATAGGCCAGGGCACCCGGCAGGGCTGCCCCCTTTCACCTTATCTATTCGCCCTGGCCATGGAGCCGTTGGCGGCGTGGGTCCGAATGGACGCACAGATGCGAGGCATTGAGTGGGAGGCGGGACCGTCTGATAGAATTGCGCTCTATGCCGATGACGTCCTTTTCTTCCTCACAGAACTGAATAGATCGGGGCCCAGGGTCCTCGAAATAATGCGGATATTCGGAGAGGTGTCCGGCCTTCACTTAAACGTAGGTAAATCTACGCTGTGGGTGCTGGGAGAGCGCCGGGGCCTGGGATCCTGGAATCCTGGGCGTCAGCGTTGCAGGAGGCGACCGGAGGTCTTAAGTACCTAGGCGTGTTCCTGACAGACGTCCCTGGGGTCTCTTGGGTGCGCAGTGTGTTGCCCGTTTGGGACCGAGCACTTTCAGACATGAAAACATGGTCCCGAATGCCCCTGAATATATATCGCCGTTCGGCCATATTCAAGATGGTGGCTCTCCCACGTCTCCTCTACCAACTGCAAAATCATCCCTACCCTATTGCAGTGGTTCAAACAGGTGAACTCTGCGCTGAGCCAGTTTCTCTGGGCCGGAGGGGCGGCGAGAGTGGCACTCCGCACTTGTTTCCTCTCCACATATTGTGGGGGCTTGGCAACATCAGACCTTTTGTCCTATTATCAGGCGTCTCACCTCTTGGTACTGAACTAATGGTGGTATGGGGACCGAGGTGACCCGGCCTATGCCCTTGAGAGATACATGATGGACCCGGACACGCTGCACACTATTTTGTATTCGGCGGCCAAAAGAAAGCGGCTCCCCGTGATTACTCAGGTGGTTTTCCAGATATGGCGCGGAGCTCTACGCCGTATGGGGTGGTGGAACAAATTGACGAGGGAAACCCAATTGTGGCAAAATTGGCGGTTACCGGCACTGGCGTCCTTACAAGGATTCCGCGGCTCGGACGCGATTGGAATATCGGCGTTGTGCCACGTCATGAAAGGCACGACCTTTAAATCGTTCCAAGCATTGAGAGAAGATTATGATATGCCCCGAACTCAGTTCTTTAAATACTTAGTTCCGGCACGCCTTATCACCCGCCTTGATCGGCCTGGACTCCTTACCTGAATTTAGCCCTCTGGAGGCTAAGGTGTTTATGGGGGAATTGGAAAATAAGAAAATATCTACTATATATCAGACACTGGTTACGCATTGTTCTTCTCTCCTAGATAAGTTACGATCCACATGGGAGGGAGACGTAGGCGATTTAGGGGAGGAGGACTGGAGAGAAGCCCTGGATGCCCCAACGGGAGCGGCTATTGCAGTGCGCCTGCGCTTTATTCAATTCAAGCACTTACATAGAGCCTACTATACTAGGGACCGGTTGTGGAGAGCTGGCCTGATTGCTTCCCCTGACTGCCTGCGGTGTGGTCGTGCGGTGGGCACCTTCATACATACGGTGTGGTTGTGTGATAAATTGACGAGGTTCTGGACCGGTGTGTGGAATTGCCTGTCTGAAGTGTTGGGCTGGGACCTCCCCCGCTCGCCGAAATTGGGCCTTCATGTTATGGAACAGGTGGGAGGCAATATCTATAAGCGTCATCTGCTGCTCCTGGGCCTCACGATGGCCAAACGAGATGTGTCTGGAGCCTGGAAGGACCCCAGGGCTCCCCTGGTAGGGGTGTGGGAGCGGGGTTTGGATTTTTATATGGGGCTGCCCCCGAAAACATTTTAAAATATGGAAGAGATGGACAGACTATAGAGGACTATGGCTGGAACCGCCAGCGCAACAAGATGCTGATGCAGGACAATTGCTTGTTGACCCTGGGTGAACAGGTGTACACACTGACTGACTGTGTTTGGATATGCTTTTACTTTTGGACCACGTAGACACTGTGCTGGGGTGGGGGTGGGATCCGGGCGGGGGGGGGAAAGGGGAGGGAGTCGGGGGGGGGGGGGGGGGAGTTCGGGGATGTTCATTTCTATCAAAATGTTGATTGAACTGCCTGTACCTACCTGCTCACTGCTCCTCCGGTCTCCGGAGAGCAGTGCCCCTTTTTGTAATCCTTCAACAACATAATAAAATTTTGTTCTGAAAAAAAAAAAACTGAAAAGTGTAAATTTAAAACCAGCTCTATAGATTACTTAGGCCACAGCATCTCTAGTGATGGTGTGAAGCCTAAAGCTGAATTGATTAATACAATTCAAGAAATGAGTTCTCCTTCAAACAAATGTGAGTTGAAGTTTTTAGGAGTAGTTGAGTACTATGCAAAATTTGTTAAGAACTTTGCAGGAGGTGCAGTTAACATGAGGCACTTGTTAAAGAAGGGTGTAGACTTTAATTGGTCGGATTCTTGTGAAAGAAAATTAATGGCTATCAAGGAAAAACTTAAATCTGCACCTTCTCTTAAAAGTTTTAACCCAAAGATCAAACCTATTTTAGTCACAGACGCTAGCGAAAAGGGTTTGGGTGCAGTGTTGCAACAGCAGAGTCCTGGGGTCTGCAAACACTAATGTTCCTATCATGTAGTCTCAAAGATCCTGAGACTAGGTATTCAGTGGTGGAGAGAGAATCTCTGGCAGTGTTTTGGGCAGTTAAAAAAAAATTGAAGAAGTTCCTATGGGGAATTGATTTTGAGATAAGGACTGATCATAAACCCTTGGTTGAGATATTCAGCAAAAAAGGTCTGGATTTGATTTCCAGCAGGATTACCGAGTGGGTAATAGGATTGTAGGAATATTATTTTGTAATAAAATACATTCCTGGAATTGAGAATACAGTGGCTGATGCGATGTCTAGACTTACACCTAGGACATCATTTGTAGAGGATGACTTGGATGACTCTGATGAGTGGATTTGTGCATTTGATGATGTGGAATTGATTTTGAGATAAGGACTGATCATAAACCCTTGGTTGAGATATTCAGCAAAAAAGGTCTGCATTTGATTTCCAGCAGGATCACCAAGTGGGTAATAGCATTGTAGGAATATTATTTTGTAATAAAATACATTCCTGGAATTGAGAATACAGTGGCTGATGCGTTGTCTAGACTTACACCTAGGACATCATTTGTAGAGGATGACTTAGATGACTCTGAAGAGTGGATTTGTGCATTTGATGATGGAATGATTTCTGATAAGCAGTGGAGTGAGGAAATGGCTTGAGATGACGTTTTGAATGAGATCAGCAGTTTGATAAAAAAGGGGTGGAACAACAACAAAATGGGTTCAGATGACACAAAACAGTATTGAACAGTACGGAATGAACTGTCTACAGTTAATGGTCTATTATTTCGTGAGACAAGATTAGTTCCTCCCGTCAATCTTAGGAAAGTTCTTGTAGATTTAGTTCATTCCTCACACTCTGGGTTCTCTAAATGTAAAGAAAGATTACGTTTATCTTATTGGTGGCCAGGGATGGACAAGGTGGTTGAGCGGGTCATACGAGATTGTATTCCATGCAATTTAAGTGAAAAGTCTAAATGCACACGCGTTCAACCCATGGTCTTGAGAAAGCGTCCCTCAAATCCTTGGCAAGATATTGCTTTGGATATACTTGGTCCACTACATTCTAATGGGTCACAAACTTATGTTTTAGTGGTAATAGACATGTTTTCATGATGGCTGGAAGTGTTTTTTCTTCCAAACATCGACACTAGACATGTAGTTAACTGTTTAAAGAAGTTGTTCTCAAGAGAAGGTATTCCTGAGTAATTTTTAACAGATAATGGTCTTCAACTAGTGTCAGTCAGATGGAAAATTTTCTTTCCTCTAAAGGGATTGTGCACAGAACCTGTTCTCTCTATCATCCTGAGGCCAATGGAATGGTTGAGAGGTTCAACAGGGTAATTAAAGAGACCATCTCTTTGGCCAAATCTCAAGCATTAGATTGGAAATATGTAGTGTTAGACAAAATTGGAGAGTACAGGTTGACACCTCATTGCACAGCTGGAAAAACTCCTTTCTTATTGTTTAGGGGTAGAATTCCTAATACTAAGGTTGAACCTGCATGGGTCAATAAATATGAATTGGTTAAAGGAAAAGAAAATACTTGCGATAATGAGCTTATTAAGGAGAAAGATTAAGAGAAAGCTAAACAAAGAACTTTGATGTGAATAAGAGGGATACAAAAATCAAAAGTGGAGGTTGGTGATGTGGTGATGATCAAACGTCCAGGTTTGTAGGGAAGTTCTGTTACTAAATTCATGAAACCTGTTAAAGTTATCAAGGTATTCAACAATGCCGTGAAAACGAAAGATCATCGCATCTGGAACCTCAATAGAGTAGTTGTGGTGAGAGGAAAGACATCAGAAGGTAAAGTGGAAGGTGTTCCTATGCCGAAATTACAAAATAATAGGTGTTCATCTAGAGTATGTAAACGTACATATTATCTTGCTGATTATATTTAGTTATTTTATTTATTTAGTTAACGAGGGTAGGTGTGTGGTATCCCTCCTCTTAGAATGTTTGTAGGTCAAATACAGAATGCTATGTCATGTACAGAATGCTAAGTATGTAATAGTTTGATGTAATTGCATTCACTGGTAGAGATTTAGATGTAAACTAGATCAGTACTCTGGTCAACTGCTACGGTCTGCCTCCTTATGGTTGGATGTGATTCTTTAAGAAATAAACTTTTGAAGACATCCGCTTCCTGTGTCCAGTCATCTTTACAGGATCTTACAAGTGGCCAACCATAATATCAGTGCAGATGTAAAAATATGGACGTGTATAAACTGAGCAGTGCCAATAGTAAGACAGGTGGTAGTTTAACTAAAGACATCAAGATAAAGTGTTACAGATGTGGTAACATGAACGATCTCTCGAACAACCCTGTTTGTTTTTAAAGGAATTTGACCTGCAGAAAACTGTGGGATAAAAGGTTCATCTGGCACGTATGTGTAAAAGCATTAAAGTGCGTAAAGTATTTGACCAACCTGAAGTGATTCAACAATCCGATATGTGGGTGTCTCATTCAGAGCTACCCCAGGTGAATCAGCAGGATGGGGTAGTGGATGGAGGCCGTGTTAGAATACTTGAATGTGAAATTTTAGTGGGTGCAAAGGGGTCATGGTTTTGGCGGACTCTGGATATATAGTAATTGGGGACATGAACTGGGGGAGACCATACAGTTACATGCTCTATAGCGTTAACTGCCGGTCTTGGGTCAAAGACCACGCTGATATCATGTATTTTATTCACAACGTTGCTCCAGATGTTCTATTTCTCACAGAGATTTGGCTGGTCAAGTCCTCAGTTACAGAATCTGCTTTGGCGCTCCCCCCTGGTTACTACCTAAAGAACATCAAGGACTAGTGGCAGCAGAGGTGGCATTGCCGTGATCTATAAAGACATGCTCACCTTTAGACTGTCGCAATGCTCTATCACAGACTTAAAAAATTTGTCGACTAAAACTTTTGTGCATTCTCTAAACTTCTAACCTACCGTCCCCCCGTTCCTTCCAAAGCCTTCAGGGAGGCATGGACTAATTTCACTGCAAGTTGGTCGTCTAATTAGCAAATTTTAACATACTTTGGGACCTCATTCTCTATCTGGAGACCACCCAAGACGGTGACATCGATAATTTTATTAACAACCTCGCTGCAATGCAGTTAATCCAATTTGTCGTAGGTGCCACATATTCTGTGATTCATCTTCTTGAACCAGTTTTCTCTAACCTCAACTCCCTTCAGGCTGCTTCACCCCTACCTATGCTCAGGACCAACCATCATTAACTGATCTTGAAATCTCAGGCAGAATATTATGCTAACAATATTAGCAGCAGTAACAACCCCACTAAACATTTTCAGCCTGGTAAATAACCTTTCGAAACCAGTGCTGTCAGTTATCATTATCGAAATCTCCAGTGCAGACTGTAACAAATTAGCAGATTACTTTATTAATAAGATTGAGTACATTAACTTGCACTTTCCCCCTGAAATCCTTGCTGCAAGGGCTGAGGCTGCGACGCCAGCGGCAGACAGCTCTCCCACGGTCCTACTCAGTTTTAAGCCCCCCTCTATGCTTGCCTTCATTTTGTTCTCTTTGCAGCCAAGTGAAATCAGGCTCTCTTGAAGATCCATTTAGACCGGATATTTTCATTAAACTACAGGATCAGCTCCTTCCCCTCTGCTTAGAACTGGTAAATCTTTTGCTTCTGTGCCTAGCCCATGGAAGCAAACTAAAGTCATTCCCCTTCTTGAGAAACAATCTCTGGATGGCACTAAGCCCAAAAACTTCTGCCCCATCTCCATCCTACCCTTTCTTGCAAAGGTTACGAAATTATATCTCAATGGAATTCTAAAGATTCCTAGTAGACCACCACATCCTGGACGTATCACAAAATGGCTTCAGGCTTGCGCACTGCATGGTATCTGCTCTCCCTGTTGTTTCCAAACATCTTTGCAGTTCCTTGGATGAAGGCAGATCCTCAGCCCTGATCCTGCTCAACTGGAGCGTTGCATTTGATCAAATCCTACTCGAGCGCTTGTAGAACATTGGCATGGGAGGGTCGCTCTCTCCTGGTTTGCATCTTTAATTTCTGAGCACTCTTTCCAGGACATTTCTCGCCTTTATAGCTCTCGACCTCACGCATTACAGGATGGCTTCCCTTAGGGCTCATCTTTAACCCAACATTGTTTAACATAGCCTTTAGCTCAGGTGATGGAATCCTCAGGGCTTACTCTGGGATCGTATGCAGATGATACTAAGCTTGTACCATCACTCTCGGACAATCCATTTCAAAACATGGCCAACTTCCAAAAAGGTATGCTTGCGGTGGTAGAATGGATGACAAACAGCTGCCTACGCCTCAACGCTAACACTACTGAGATCCTCATTCTTGGCAAACACGCTGCTTCCTGGAATGATCACTGGTGGCCTTCTTCCCTTGGGCCTCCCCACAAACTCAAGCCCTCCTTCATTGAGGTCCTAGTGAATGTGAATTCAGTTGTTGACACCTTTTTTCAATGCTTAAGAAGCCTTAAACTGATACTGGGCCTCTTTGACCCTCCTACTTGCCAAACCATCTTTGAGGTGACCATCTTGTCTCGGCTGGACTACTGTAACATTCTATACTTCAGCAAGGCTCCTAATCTAATGATGGGACCCTAGAAGGAAGAACTGGACAGACTGGTGGGATTGTATGTGATTGGGGAGATCAAAGCAACTTGAACCCAGGGACCATGGAATCAAGTTGAGAATGTTTGTGGATCTCGGAGGGTTGAACCAATGTATCTAGTGCATCGGCAACCATGCCAGAATATAGTGGAAACATTATTAATGTGGAGGGGTGCTAATTTGTTCAGTACTATGGATCTTTCTGCAAAAACAGTGGTCCCTCTCAACAAAATGAGGGTGGATCCATATGAATATAGAAACAGCAGCGGGCTCGGAACAGTCCAGATGGGCTGTATAATAGGAGAGGCGGAGAAGGGTACTTTAAGTACTTTCAGAAGCATCTATCCGGAGAGTGCGGGATGGTGCACGCGCAGAAGGGAATCCCTGTTTCCGGAGTTTCTGAAAGTACTTAAAGTACCCTACACCGCCTTTCCTATTATATAGCTGTCAGGGGGACCAACCCTCACAATAGCCCTTCTGGACTGTTCTGAGCCCGGTTAACTTCATTCACTGGCTCATGAGACCATAGGATCACCATCTCCTCTGCGGATTAAGGGAGCACGCTTCCTTCATTCTTCAATTGTCTCAGACATTAATTCATATGTCCTGAAGATGATCCCAGTAATTTTTTAAGGGATTGAAACGTCGACTTTATACACTTTGACATAATACTATTTTGTTTTGATGATATGCTACAGTGTAGCGGTATATATTTCTATTGGCCTTATTACAGAATTTTGTTTGAGGCCTTGCTTCTACACATGCCTAAGCTTTTCTTTTATTTCTTTGTGTTTGATATTGTCCCACTTGTATGTCGTTTTGGCAATTGTTCACATTAAATAATTACTGCCCAATTAGACAGACAAATATAGACATCACTGTGTTTCTATATTCACACGGATCCACTCTCATTTTGTTGTGAGGGACCACTGTTTTTGTAAAATAATCTTGTACCCAAGGTCCCTGACCATTTCATTGGGCTCCCTTGTCTGTGTAAAACATGGATCTTTCTGTAGCATATCACCAGGTGATGTTGCATGAGGATTTTCGTCATTCTCTTTATAAATCAATCAATCAAAGCTATTTATAGAGTGTGCAGCTACCTCCATTGAGGCGTCCCGGCACCAAAAGCGAGACTGAAGAAAAGAATGACCAACTAATCTACGCCTGACTGAAGAGCCAAGTTTTTAAGTTCTTCCTGGATCCCTGTTCTGTCTCGGCCAATCTAGGCAGGGCATTCTAAAGCTTAGCTGTCCTTGCTGAGAAGGATTTTCAACCTCGTCGAGTTTTGGCATATCTTGGAATGCGAAGGAGTTGCAGATGATTAGATCTCAGGGCTCACTACTGGTGGTACAAGCTAATCCTCTGTCTGAGATAATGTGGCCCAATGCCAGGGCCTTGAACTCAATCCTCTTGGCCACAGGAAGCACATGGAGCTGCCTCAGATGGGGGAGATATGGTGAAAAGGGACACAGCGAATGATCCTCGCCGCCTCATTTTGAATTATCTGCAATCTGAAAATCCGATAAACTGGAAGCCCCAGGTATAGGCTATTGGCATAATCCAAGTGTGAGGTCACCAATGCATGGACAGTCCTCTGGGAGAAAACACAATAGCTTCCTGATCTTAGCTTCTCAAAACAAGATAAAGAAATCTGACAAATTTGAGCCGTAAAGAAGAGACCGGTTTCCAACCTGATCCCCAGGTTTCTAGCTAAGGCATCTGGAGTTGGTGGAGGATTGAGCTCCCCAGGCCACCAAAGATTGGGTGAAGGAGGTGCCGCCTGACTGAAAACAAGAACCTCAGTCTTATCTGCATTTAATTTCAGGGAATTGCTGTTCATCCACTTCAAAATATCTTTCATGCGTTCTTTGACATAATGGAAGGCTGCTATGGAGTGTTCTCTAAAAGAAAACACTAGTTGCGTATCATCAGCATAGGAAACCACCTTCACGCCCCAGGATTCAATAAGAGTGGTCAAAGGGGTTAAGTATAGATTGAAAAGCAAAGAGCTCCGGGCTGAACCCTGTGGCACTCCACACACCAGCTGTTTGGATGAAGATGAAAAAGGTCGAATGAAGACCCGCTGAGATCGATGTCTAAGAAACCTCAGCCAGGATAGCACCATCCCCTGAAAGCCGAGATGACTCAATCTTTTCAACAGGATTGGATGAGCTACCATATCCAATGGTGCCGACAGATCTAGTAGTACGCGCCACCATCCAGCTTCTTACTGACTGTTTAGGATACGTCCAGTAATGCGGTCTCCATGCTGTAGCCAGCTCGGAAGCCGGATTGAGAATCATGTAGCAACCCCTTGCCTTCTACAAAGGCAACTAACTGTGGCTTAACCAACGTCTCTAAGATTTCTACCGATGCTGATAACAAAGAAATGGGCCTGAAATTGCTAAGCACTCCCGGATCCGCATTGGGCTTTTTAAGCAGTGGCAGCAGGAATGCCTGTTTTCATAATGCTGGAAAAAAGCCTGCTTTCAAAGAGGTGTTCCAAATTTGATTCAGTACTGGATTTACCCAAGGTTCCATACATCTAAGAAATTGAGGTGGGCAAGGATCCCCTGGTGAGCCAGATTTACACTTCAAAAGTTCCTCAATTGAGGCTTCTTCAGATATTGGAAGAAATTCCAAAAAAGAGGCATGGTGGTTGTTAGGAGGGGGTTGCTGGTTGTAATCAAGCCCAGCTTCCTGCAGGAACGAGGAGTAAAGTTTTTGAATTTTTTCCTCTAAAAAATCCGAAAGGCTCGTACATAGAGCAGAGGATGAATAAAAGGCGCTATCCATCGGATCCGGAATGGTAAAAGATTTTACGATATTGAAAATTTCTTTCAAGGTGTTCTCCAAATTCTGAATGCGCCTTGAGAAATAATATTTTCTCATCTGAAGTCCAATCAATTTGCGAAAAGAAATTCAGAGCCTCCTAATAGGTGCTTTTAGTTGCCAGATTGTATGACTTTCTCCAGCTGTGCTCCAGCCATTTCCAGAGGCTAGTCTCTGCTCTGAGATCTGGGGGTGGGGGAATAGCCAGGGCCAGATCAGGGTTGGAACCTTGCTTTAGCCAAGTTTCTGTAAGAAACATTAGGTCCCAGGTGTTATCCGATAAGGAGAGCCAGATGTCAGCTGTGTGTTTGGGAAGAGAACTGCAGTTGATGAGACTGTCTCTAACATTCGCTTTTCCATTAGAGGACTCAAGAAACGGAGCACCTCTCCCCTGAGCCCCTAATAGCCAGTAGTGGTCGGTGGTGGGAGTGCTGCAGGGTGGTGGAAAGGGGCGGGGTGGAGCAGGGTGGGGGGTAGTAAACTGGAATACGGCCCAACGGAGGTAAGTAAACAAATAAATAAAACAAATTTAGTTGCGCTCGCTACATCGCATTTTGCAATGCAGCGCGCGCAATGACATTTTTTTATCTTTTATTTATTTGTTTACTTACCTCTGTTCGGCCGTATGCGTTAGTTTACTTCCCCCCCCTCACCTGCTCCTCCCCTGCCTCACCTCACCGCCCGCAGCACTCCCACCACCAGCCGCTACTGCTAATAGCACCCCTAGATTAAAGCCACAGGCCTTACATCAGTAATGAGTGCTCCCTGCCCCCGGGTCTAAGCGTGTATTACTAAAGCAAGGGTCACAATTCAAGGCCAAAAGTGTTTCTTTAGGCCACTTACCGGCCTGGTCATTGACAGCGTGGCTGGCGCTGACCGCGATCCGGCCGTGAAAGGGCGCAAGACGGGCTTGCCTTCGGCGCACCTTCATGGTTCTCAGTAAATAGAAGCTTGGGAGCTGGTCTCAGCCACTAAACCACTAATCCAAAGCAAGATGGTGTCCGGGAATTGCCCGGCCGAGTAGAGTAAAACTGGTGCTCCACTCGCTGCATGAACAACATTAAAAAGGCTTCAAATTCCCCAAGAAATGCACTCTTCAACACACAGTTAGTGCACTTTAGACAGATATAAAACAAATGCCCCCTAGAGTGCACTCTGCAACATGCAGTAGTGCTCTTATCACGTAAAACACAAGCACTTGGTATCAGTACCCTAAAGCAAACTATGTCTTCCCCATGTATTTTAAAAAAACACAGCCCTTCAAAATACTGAAGACTAAGGCAGTTACATCAAGCGCAGGATTGCTAAGGCCTACTGTTCAAGATATAATGTCCTTTGCTACTTAGCTTGGAACATATATATATTCAAAGAAATGCCTTTTGGATTGGCTTCGGCAGCTGCATGTTTTCAAATGTTAATTAAAGTTGTACTAGTAGTATTACAACAATTATCTCTACAAGACTGGATAGTGTCATCGGAAAAATCGTTCACCCCGACCAAAAAGGTTTCATCAAGGGCAGACAATTAGCAGAGCTAACATATGAAGCTGTAGGAGCTATAGACATTGCTACTGTTTTTTCTTTACCTCTGGCCACTTTGACTCTGGACGCAACCAAAGCGTTTGACAGAGTCAACTGGCTGTACCTTAATGATGTATTGAAAAAATTCAACTGTGGGGAGAGTTTCTGCAGGACTATTAAACAGCTATACAGTGCTCCCTCAGCTAGGTTATTGGTTAACGGGTCTCTGACCGAAGTGTTTAATATATCCAGAGGCACAAGACAGGGCTGTCCGCTTTCCCCTCTCCTATTTAATTTATACATCGAACCGTTCGCTCAACTTTTAAGGGACGAGGCTAATATTCCATCTTTTAGCTTTGGACAGTGGGAAAGGCGGGTAGCAATGTATGCAGATGAAATTTTGATCTTTACATCTGACCCAGTAAGAGCATACCCAGTAATCATCCAACGGGCGGAGGAATTCGGTCGCATATCGGGTTACGATATCAATTCCAGTAAAAGTGAGATAATGGCTTGGAATTTACCAAACATTCAGCTGGGGGCAAAAATATCTTTATCGATGCGTTATTTAGGAATAAGAATAACCTAAGAAGTGGCCAGCATTGGGCAAACTAACTTGGATAGGGTACACACCGAGAGCAAAAAGCTTCTAAAATCTTGGTCACATCTACCACTTTCAACAATAGGTAGAGTGAATTTAGTTAAAATGTGTATCCTTCCAAAATTCACCTATGTCTTTAATACTATTCCTATTGCCTTTGACCCGAAAATGATTGAAAAATCTCAAAGAGAAATGAACTCTTTCATATGGAACTATAAAACCACAAGAATTGCGTCGAAAAAGCTAAGAAGAGAGAAAGGGGGCCTTGCACTGCCGGACTTGTTGTATTACTCATGGGCCTTCCAGTTGTCACATTCAAGAATGCTCCTAAAGATGCCATCTAATCTTGCAACTGATTCTACGTATAAGGCTATGTTAATGGGGGCTAATCTAGCACTGGATGGTTTCATGTTTAAATTTGGATGTCAGAAATTCTTTAAAAACATTAAACTCAAAATAGCACAATCATGGGCTAAACATTGGTATAACATCAGAAAGAAACTGGGTTTGTCATATTATTCCAACTACTCCCCAATCTGGGATTCACCCGGGTTACCACCATGTCTGCGTGATAGTCTTTCCACAGTAATAGAACAAGCAGGCATTACAAGATGGGGCCAACTATTCAAAGATGGTAACCTTATAGTATGGGATGAGTTACATGAACTAGTTGGCGCAGGGCTGTCAAGATTTAAATATATTCAACTAAACAGCTGGGTGAGATCTCAGATCCGCACTGACACCAATTTAGGGAAAACAAGCATAACGGAACAAAAATTGGTGGAAAGAGCTATGGGAGGAAAGGAGGTAGCTACTTGGTACTGGCAGCTGTTGGAGGAAATTGATGGGGAATTTCAACTCCCAGATGAATTATGGGGAACGGCGATTGGCATCCCATGTGAGGAGAGATGGCAAAATTCTTTCGGTCTATTATATAAAACCGTAAAGCCTTCATGGCTAAGACGAAACCACCTCTTCTCCGCACATCGTGCATATATAACTCCTTTGAAATTATCTAAATTTCTACCAAATAAAAAATGTAACAAATGCAATTTGGTAGGTGCTTGTGATTTACATATGTTTTTTGAATGTCCTGACATCCAAAAATTCTGGGTAGATGTGAAGGAAACTCTAAACTCTATCCTAAACACATCTTTAGAAATAACCCTCTCACTTGTCATCTTTGGGTTGGAAGATAACATCAAAGGCAAGGCGAAATCCCTTCTCTTCTACGCAATTTTATTAGCGAGAAGACAAATTTGCATACATTGGGTAGAGAAAACACCCCCATTACATTCTCGGTGGCTTTCCTCCTTATATGAAACGTCTAAAATGGACCTCCAAAGAACAGCTAGTAAGCGGAACTTTGCTTTCTGGGACCTCCTAATTAATTGGAGATGAACCCGGGTTTTTTTTTTTGGTCCTACAGGTTGAAATATACCTTGTTGCAGATAAAAGCAACTGTATTTCTTCTTTTGGGACATCTCTACTACCAATATGTCAAATCACGTCTATAAGTCGTGCAAGGTGGTTGGTATGGTCCTTATTGAAGAAAAGGCAAATGAGGACAAAAAAAAAAAAAAAAAAAAGTTGTACTAGAAGGCATTAGAAATGTATTATTTTTCAGGACGACATTTTGGTTTATAGCATGGATAAAGAAACTTGCGATGTCACCTTGAGACATGTTTTGGAAGTATTGAAAAGCCAAGGTCTTACCCTAAAGTGGGAGAAGTGCGAGTTCAGAGTTGGCACTGCAGCATACCTGGATCACACTATTTCGGTAGAGGTTAGGGTATACAACCCAAGGTGGATCTGACAGAATCTAGAGTGAAGGCTCCAGCCCTTTGTGGACCAGGATGGTTTAGGCCGTTCCTCGAATTGGCCGAATACTATTCAGAATTTGTGCAAGGGTTTGCTGGTGTTTTGATGCCTTGGAGATTGTTTTTAAAAAAATTGGATAACGTTTTAGAGGTCAAAGGAGTGTAAGGAAGCATTTGCTAAAGTCAAGGAGGAGACTGGCAAAATGCCTAGTTTGGGACATTTTGACATCACCAAAAAGACAATCTTGACTACAGATGCTAGTCTTAAGGGTTTGAGAGGTGTCCTGGTGCAAATTGTGAATGGGGAAGAGCGAGTGATAGCATTCACCTCGCATTCCCTCAAAAGATTGTAGCAAGAGTATCCAGTTATCAAGAGGGAAGCTGGGCTGTGCATGTGGTCCATACACATTTTAAGTTCTTTCTGTGAGGTCTACGCTTCACCCTAAAAACGGACAACAAACCTTTGATTCAGATGTTCACCGGCAAGGGCATGGAAAGGGCAACTCTGTATATTAAAATGTGGGTGGAAAGTGTGATGGAATTTAATTTCAAGCTTAAATATCTTCCTGGGCTTTGTAATGCTGTATCTGATTGTCTCTCCAGATTGTCTTTAAGTATGTGGAGTCATCGGAAGATAATTCCCCGTCTTGTTGATTAGGGAGTCTGTTTTGAATGAATGAGAATGCGTGAAGGATGGGGATCCGACCAAGGTGTTGGAATTTGTGTTGGTGTGGCCTGAGCGTAATGTACTTTCAAATGAGGCGATGAAATTTTGGAGTGTGAAGGAGGAGTTGCATGTTACAGATGGTAAATTATTCTGTGTTGACAGCCTGATTCCACCACAGGGATTGCGTGACAAGATTATGAATTTAGCACATGAAGGGCATTTAGGTAGAAATCTCTCCAAGACTAGGGTGAGTGAAAACTACGGGTGGCCAGGTTTTGGACAGGCAAGTTGAAATGATCGCGAGATATTGTTTTTTTGTGCCAACAGTGACAAGTCTAAATGTGTGATAATTAACCCTTTGTCCCCTATTAAAGTACCTGAGGAGCCTTGGTGCAAATTAAGTTTGGATATAGTGGGGCCTTTTAATAGACTGCCTCCGGGTGAAAGGTTTGTTTTTGTACTAGTGGATTACATGTCCAAATGGGTGCCTGCATGTGTGAATTTGGTAACCGCAAGAAGTGTGCTGAAATTTCTAAGAGATGTGTTTGCTTGTAAAGGAGTGCCTAAGTCCATTACTGACAATGGGCTCCAATTTGTGTCAGATGAGATGAAAAGTTTTCTGGCGGGATTATCCATTGAACATCGATCATCATAGCACCTCATTATATGCACCACAGGCGAATGGACTGGTTGAGAAGATAAATGACTTAGTGAATGTGTGTGCCCACATAGCTGTGGAAAGGAGGAGTCCTCCTATGAGGGTTTTGAAGGCGAAGTTCCGGGCTCATAGAACACCTTCTACCATGATTACCAAGTTGCCTCCATCCTAGTGTTTAAAAGGTCGAATAGCTGGGTCTAAGTTCAATCCATTGTGGTTGGAGTGTTGCGAGGATCCTTCTAACTTTTGACCCCAAGAAGGTGGCTAACTATCAAAGGAAATGTCAAGAGCATTATGACACTAAACATGGGGTTGCCAAGAAAAATTGGTGTGTGGGTGAAAAGGTGTTTGTGAAACGGCCTAAGTGGGTCTCTAAATGCAAATTGAGGTTCATGGGACCGTTCCGAGTGATTGATGTCAAAGGAATATAGTTGTGTTGGAAAATCGTGAAACATGGAGTATGTCATTTTAGGTCAAGAGTTTTCAACAGAGACAGAGATGTGCCTCTGAGTTGTTGGACGATTCTGGAAGTGTTGTGAGCACAGCAGACGTCTTTGGTGGGTTTGCAAACTCGTTGCCGGTCTCAGTTGGCAAGAATGTTTTAGTTACACTTATCAGGAAGAGCCTAACCTATTTGAAGGATTATGTGTTGGAGTACGATTCGCTTATTCCATCCTTTTTGGTCTCTGCACAACTTTTGAAGGTGTTAGAACATTTGTATAGGTGGCAACAGTACTCCTAATGTTGCCATAGCTTGTGAACCATGTATTTGTTTCTTGCCAAGTTTTACTGTGTTACCTGTACAAATGTAATATGTTGTTTTTTCCGTTTGTTTTCTTTTTCTTCATTTATTTGTTATTTTGGCATTTGTATGTTCTGGGAGGGGGAGATGTGTTATGGCCTACATTCCAAGGAACACTGTGTATGTTAGCAAGTGAATCTTGGATGTGGGGAGTCTAGGAGGTTGGACAGTTGGAAGAAGAGGAGCTGAGGAGATGACATTCAAGGTGTCCTTTGCCTGTTCGTTGTTAGGGAAATAAATACAACGTGATCTGAACCTGGAGTGAGTGTATCTTTGGTTCATAACAGAACTGTTCATCTTTTCCATGATTTCCCTTCCTTCCTTTGGTCCTCCATAACCACTGGGTCACCCTGCCTCATCTTCCTTCCTAAAAACGTTCCAAAATTAAATCACACAATTACTTATAACTTCTCTTTCTTTCTCTGTGCACTACTCATTCCTGGCCAACAAATCCATCATTTCCTACTCTGGTCATCTTTATGCTGCTGACACCCAAATCTTTGCTTTGTCCTCCTTCATGTCTCTGATCCATATGGGATTTCCCAACTGCCTCACACCAGTCCCGCATGGGATTGTCCTTCAGACCCCTGTGCTGAACTCATGGAAGATATATGGCATATACTCTATAAGCTCCTCTAACCCATCTCCATAACTCCATTCTCCAAGCATCTGATTTTGTTTCTTCCCAATGATCTTGCCACAGCAGCAGAAACTTATTGACACCAGAGAGTACCTAAACCTATTCTTCGCCACCACAGCTGGTGCAACGAGGTGCCAGGATCTTAATATCGTTAGAAAAGCAGGGGACCCCTATCTAACAGCTAGCTAAAAATAGGGAACATTAGACTATTTAGGAACAGTTTTAGCTAGGTACATGATTTTTACAATGCTATTCCTGTTACAGTGAAATAGACAGAAAAACAATTAAGGTATCATCCTTTCATTTTTATATCAAAATATAATTTTTATTTATAATTATTTTCGTTTTGTATATATTAGCACATTATGACATTTTTACAAATTTATATATCCAAAATACATGATAGACGATAAAGATGATGGAGGCAGTGCGGCATTAATCACTTCACTGATATAAAATGAAAGGATGATACCTTAATTGTTTTTCTGTCTATTTCACTGTAACAGGAATAGCATTGTAAAAATCATATACCTAGCTTAAACTGTTCCTAAATAGCCAGGATCTTAATATCCAGAAATTCAGAAATTCTGATCCTACCGCCATCCTGCAAGCTCTCATTATTGGCAAACCTAACTGTAATAGTCTACTAATGTCTTTTCAAAAATGTCATTTTCTCTCCTTTGACAAAGTTATCAACTTTGTTAACCCTCAGCCCTTTAATCTCCCTGAATCCAAGCCCACCATCTTGAAGTGACAACGCCTTACAGGATCATGAGGTAAACTTTAATTCTGGAGTCCATACCCAAGAAGGTGCAGGTGAACAGAAAGCCAGGGGCAACTGAAATAGAGCATGGAATTATGTTCAGAGCAATGCAGAAAAAGAAGCAGAATTTGGAACGTATGTAATAAATCATTCCAACACCATATCTTCTCCCATTACAAAACAAAAACAACAAAAACTAAAAAAACAAGACCATTTCAAGACCAGCAAAATATTAGCGCGACAGTGAATCATCATCAGTATGACATTTTAGCTACAGCTCCCACAGTGAAATACTTGAACTTTGCAGGAAGAATGTTACTCCTAACCAGATGACTTATGTAACTTAAAACAGTAACAAGAAGCTCAGGAAATGAGATCAAGGGTAAACTGGGTTCTGTAACAAGATTAGGGTCATTAGAACCAGCAGAAACAAATTTTCGCAGAATCTATAGCTGTAGATACACATGCTCTGCATATTTCTGCCATCTAGTGTTGGACTCGGACTTGCAAGTTGTTTTTCTTCAACTGAGTCTTTTGAGTCAAGCGATGTGCTGCGACTCCTCTTTCAGTCCACAATGCGCGTGGGCACCTACTCTATCTTAAATTATTTTTTCTGCCAACAGGTTTGGACGTACACTAAGAGGACTCAGACTTCATCATGTTCCTTAAACATTTTTCAGGTCCACACACTTTAATTTTGACGCAGATGTTTTGGAAGAACAGTTCGTGCTTCAAGGACTCTTAATCACTTTACTTCACCAGATACTTTCAAGGGACCACTGATTACCATTCGATGCCCGGACATTAGTGGCCTCCCTGCCTCCTTTGGAGACCATATGTCCTTACTAAACTCTGGAGAATGCAGACTTTAAATGGGTGATACAGCGGACATCCTTACAACTTTGCGCCAGTGCAATTTAGGTATCTGTTGTCAGACCACCAGGACATCCGCAATCTGTGCTTCTGCAAAGTCTTGCCTTGTCTTCCACTGAAAGAAGACCTTAAGGTATTGCAGAAAGAGGAGCTGGGCACACTGCAAAATAAACCAAGAAACATCCTCCAAGACTCCGAACATTCTCAACACTGAAGTAGGTGATGACACAGGTCCTCCTGTCTTACTATGAGGTCATCCTGTGGGCCACTAAACACTACAAAGTATAAATGCATGTAGTTAAAGAGGAAGATTACTTCCTAGTGGACACTCTTTCCAAGTCTGAACGCGTAGTCCAGTTTTTGCCCATGCTTAAAGGCATGCTTAAATCTGCCTAGACTAATATTTTCATTACTTTCGCTGGGCAACAGGGGTCAATTGTTCCCTTGGAGCCTGCTACACTGCTCGTAGTCACATTTACTGTGCTGTTACGCGTGTTTAAAAATCTATGTGTGTGTGTCTATGTAAATACCCCAGTAGGTTCCAACAGTTTACTCCACCCTCCAACTGTGAAAAAAGGGGGGAGGGGGGGGTCGACAGGGCCTCACGGGAGCAACACCCGGGGGGGGGAATATTACAGACTGGTACTCGCCTGTGTCCCCGCTTCTCATCATCAGCGCCTGTCAACCCAAACAGAAAAGGGAATAAAAATAGTGTGCAACAAAAACCTAATGTGTAATAACGTTTTGGATGACCCTTGTAAACTTAAAAAGAGCTGCGCTGAACTGGCATTTATACCTTTATTCTTTGCTGTTCGCCCACTCTAATAAAACAAACAACCAACATGTTTCATCACCACTCTTACTTTGCTGGTGATTTCTTCAGGGTCTTGTTCGGGTCAGCGGGTATTTAGCACCTTTTAGAATTCTCCATATATTGTACCAGGTGGGCCCTCTTTTCTGGCCTACCGGCCCCCGTAGAAGAATTTCTGTTACGGGGAGTTCCCCTCGCTTATTTAGCGGGTGTAACACACGGAGGGTGAGCGGAAGCCACACTACGAGATAACACCGATACTGACCTTCAGGCGGTATAAGGGACCCGCTAAATAAGCGAGGGGAACTCCCCGTAACATAAATTCTTCTACGGGGGCCGGTAGGCCAGAAAAGAGGGGCCACCTGGTACAATATATGGAGAATTCTAAAAGGTGCTAAATACCCGCTGACCCGAACAAGACCCTGAAGATATCACCAGCAAAGTAAGAGTGGTGATGAAACATGTTGGTTGTTTGTTTTATTAGAGTGAGCGAACAGCAAAGAATAAAGGTATAAATGCCAGTTCAGCGCAGCTCTTTTTAAGTTTACAAGGGTCATCCAAAACGTTATTACA
This sequence comes from Lissotriton helveticus, assembly GCF_964261635.1. Classification (NCBI taxonomy): domain Eukaryota; kingdom Metazoa; phylum Chordata; class Amphibia; order Caudata; family Salamandridae; genus Lissotriton; species Lissotriton helveticus. The sequence continues at coordinate 181,103,449 of NC_136070.1, read as the reverse complement.
CATTTGGTTTTTGTTGCACACTATTTTTATTCCCTTTTCTTTTTGGGTTGACAGGCGCTGATGATGAGAAGCGGGGACACAGGCGAGTACCAGTCTGTAATATTCCCCCCCCCCCGGGTGTTGCTCCCGTGAGGCCCTGTCGACCCCCCCGCCCCCTTTTTTCACAGTTGGAGGGTGGAGTAAACTGTTGGAACCTACTGGGGTATTTACATAGACACACACACATAGATTTTTAAACACGCGTAACAGCACAGTAAATGTGACTACGAGCAGTGTAGCAGGCTCCAAGGGAACAATTGACCCCTGTTGCCCAGCGAAAGTAATGAAAATATTCGTCTAGGGATATTTAATCCACAGAACTATAGGAAAGGCCACTGATGTTGATAGTGTTATGAGTGGGGGGCGGCCTCTCCTTGTCGCAATTTTCCCTCTTTGGCTCCTTTGATGAATGAATGCTTAAATCTGCAACAGAAAATTTAAAGGAGCCAGTAAAGGCTAGAGTGGCGACACCTGTGGTAGAGAATGAATACAAACCTTAGCCCAGTGACCTTATCTAGATCCGGGGTCTCCCTGACACTGCTTGTAAGAGAGCCTCTGTCCAAGCCATAAGTGTTGTCTTCCTCCAACCCCCGATAAAGGGAATCAAAAACACAACACTGCGGGCAAAAGAGTAGTGGTAGGGGCAGCCAAACACTAGCACATACCCAATGCGTCAGACTCCCCTCCAGGTACAACAGGTCAAAGTGGGAGGAGATGCAGGAACTCTTTAAATACCCTTCAGACAAGTGCAGAAAGAGGGAGGAGGAGATGGTTTCTAAAGGCAAAACCATCTTGAATGCCAACATTCGTTGTACTCCACGGACACAGCTCCAGTGGCATTAACACTAGCGTCCTCCTCAGAGGACACACCTGATTTCATACTTCCAGGTTCAAACCTAAAGTTCAGCAGCATCCTCTGAACCTCCTGTTCAATGTGAAGTATCTCTTTGGTATGCAGGTTAACGAGATGCTAGAACGAAAAGGACTCCTAGATTTCCAAGTGTGAGTGCTTTGCAAACTCCAACTGCAAGAGGCACTTGTAATATACACCAGCCCAGGGCTACATCACCAGACAAGCCACAGTCTTACGAAAGAGAACAGCACAACTTTCACCAGCAGGTAAACATAGGTTACACAAGGGGTGTATATAAGGGAAACATCAGGGGAAACGGCAGAGTTGGCTCCAGTAAAGGAGCTTCCACTTATAAGCACTGACACGGTCCACCTTCCCAATGACCACACATCACCTGTTGGGAGAGAGTCGCGTCAGACCAGTTGGTTTTAATGGTCATCGTGGCTACCGCTTAGGACTTCTCATAATTCCTCCAATCATTCCACCCCATAGATATTCCTTAGCAGAGACCATGTCCATCTTCTTGAGGAAGAGATACAAGCTCTCCTCCAGAAGAGAGTAATGGAGGGAGTGCTACCTCACCACCAATGAAAAGGCATCTACTCCTTTGACTTCATTCCCAAAAAATGACTCAGTCAGGCATATGCTGGACCTCAGACCTTTCAACAAATGCATCCTGTGTGAACATTTCCTTATGACAAACCTGCAGGATGTCATCCCTGTGTTCCGGCAAGATATCTACATGATGGTGCTCGACCTCAAGAACACCTTCTTCCACCCTGTGCATTGGCAGTACCCTCACTTTATGGTACGTGAATATGACTACCACTTTAAAGTACTTCCTTTCAGGGTCACCATGAATTTAAGGGTGTTCAGAAAGATCCAAGCAGTGGCTGACACCCATCTGTGAAGGGATGGGGCATTCACCTCTTTCATTTACCTTCACGATTGGTTTATCAAGAACAGCAACAGACCGCAATGCCTAGCGCACCTTCATGCAGTCATTTCCCTGCGCCACAGCTTGGGATTCACCATAAATGCTACCAAGTCGCTTCAAAAGATTCAACCCTTCCTTGGTTTTGTGTTGAATGCGACTATAGGGAAAGCGTACCCCAACCATCAGTGTTTTGCCTTTACAGCAGTTGCGGTCTCTTTTTCAGCCCAACCGTCAGCTCACAGTACGAACTATGATGCAGCTGCTATGAATGATTAAGTATACAAAACAATGATTGATGGAATGCTTTAATTATCTCAGACACTGGTAATGCTTCGGGCTGCATCCTAATCCATTGATATTTTGCATTCCTCGTCACCTCTGTTTGGACCCAGCTGTATACAAATCAGTGTTGGCCCTGCTCCAATAGGAACAGTCCAGCCTGAAATGCCAAGCTCCGTCCTCCCTGAATCAGAACGCAAGCAACCCAGGACCGATTTCAGCCTATTCATGGGCTTATGAGCCATGTACAGCTTGGTTCCAGTGACACAGTATGCACGAAACCAACATCTGGGCATACCCGTCCCACAAAAAGTATACAAAACGGTGATGAATGGAATGCTTGAATTAATCTCAGCTACTGGTAAGAACTCTGGCCGCATCATAATCCATTGTTATTTTGCACACCATGTCACCCAGCCTGAACTGCCAAATCCGGTCCTCCCTGAATCGGAACACAAGCAACCCAGGACCAGTTTGGCCCTAGGGACTCCACCGCAGGTCCTGCATAGGTAAATCCACCAAGGAAATGCTGCAATTAGATCTGTTTGCCAGTCACAGAACCACAAAATGCCAAATCTTTGCTTTCAGGTACCCACACCCACAGTCTATGGGCACTACACTATAGATGAACTGGTCAGGAATCCCTTTTTCTCATCTTTCACTCTTTCTGTACATGCTGAGCAAAATGTGACCGGAGTCCACAACGCTCATCCTGGTGGCTCCTACTTGGACAAGAGAGCCTTGTGACTCCTTGTTTCTGGAAATGGCCATCTCGCCTATAGCCCCCCTCAAAATCTTCTGCTCAGGCCAGATCTTTTCACACAGAGACCAGGCCAATGGAGGTACCAAGACCCACAGACAGCTACCTATTGATCTAGCACTGGAGGTCATCGGCTATTTACGCCTCCACCAGGAATGCAGGTCTGTTATGTGTGGAGCACAGCAAAGGGGGAGGGTGCTTAAGCCCACTACAAGGGCCTGTTACCATGGCAAAGTGTTACAGGTTTGTCCATTACTGTATTTCCAAAGAACTGGACCCCTTGAAGGCTAGCACCCAGGACATATTCTGCTATCTTTTAAATCTGGAGAAGTCGGGCCTCAAATACACATCAATACACATACCTCTCAGTGCTGTAGTAGCTTACATGCAAAACAGGGAACATTCCTCCCTCTTTAGAATCCTGGGAGTCAAAACCTTCATGGAGGGTTTTAAGAGTGGCATACCTCCTTGAATACCTCTTTCTCCCATGTGGGGCCACCCTTCGATTCTGCCCCTTACTGTTCCTGTGAGAGGGCGGAGAATATAACTGAGGCCCTGGAGTTATTTTCTCTCACAAGGCAACAGCAATTTAAAGTGGTCAGTCCCCACACTAGGAGCTGACCAAAAGGACCCTGACCACAAAGGGATCCGGACAAAGACGATGGAGGCAAACACCTATGCTCCGCGCCTTCCATTCCACAAAGGGACTGGATCTGCGCTTTGCTCCTACTAAGTACCTGAAGCAATGTGGGTGAGAGGATACATTAGGTGGTTGCACTACATATTGCAAGGCTAGATTGAGTGAAGGATGGGCAGCCGGGAACAAACGAGCACTGTGTGGAGATTAGGCAGAGTTGTGGGGGGAGGCAGGGAAGTGAAGACAAAGCTTCTCTAAGGAAAGCCTAACGGGGAATCAAAAAAGGAAAAAGACATTTCAAATCCGAGAGGAGAACAGGAGAGACCCATTCAGAGGCATCAACCGGTTCAGTAACACGCAACATGTTTGAGAACTCCTTCCTGGAACTCATTGGTACATTACTAATCTTGTGCTTGACCGGTTCAGCACATTGTTTTAGCATAATTGGATGCTTAAAAACAACAACCTTTCCCTGTCCCTTCAGAAAAGCACCATTTTATTTGTTTAATAGGCTTCCCAATGCTTCATCTTGACACAACATTCATTCTGCATACGCTCAAAATCAGTACAAAACACTGGAACTTTAGCATTTGGATTCAGAAAATCCCCATTTTGCCATGGTGCCAACTAAACTATGTTGGTCCTCAATGGCCCCATAAACATGTATAATAATATGTCAGGTTTATTATACAAATGTGGATATAAAGTACTGTAACATGTCATTTTTCCCTTTGCCAACCCCTTTTATATCATTTAACTCCTAATTATTTAATTTCTCCAGTACTTGTAAAAAAATAAGTCCACATCATTGATAACGATAGAACAGTTTGATGAATTAAAGAACTCACCATCAACTCCAAGCAGTACAACTTCACTATAATCCTCCTAATCGCAAGTATTCAAAACATCATTCACCTCTCATTATAAAATAATTGACAAGATTGACTATGTTCTTCACTTGCACCCATCACGTAGCTTTCCTTACTATATAGTACATCTGAAAAATCTTGGACCAATGAAGTGGTCCACCTGTTACTCCCTTTGATACACATACTTGAAAAGTGTCCAGTTTCACCAAAAAAAGTCTGACACTCTTTCGCTCAGTAAAATATAAAAGAGGCGGTATGTGTAGTAGACTTTCAGTGTGTACCCTTGATCTTATTTTGAAGATTTGTGCCAGTGAATAACTTGGAAATATCCCCGTTTTTGAAAAATGTAGACTCTGTACCTCAGCCTTTGCGGAAACCATGGCCATTTCGGTGTTAATGATTGGTTTAAAGGACACAATTGTTCTACACTTTGGCCATATCTATTATTTCTGCAAGCGATGGGTTTTGATGCCTTAATAACTGCTCTTGGATTGTTTTTATTGGAACACCTAATGATGATTTGGTCTCAAATATAGGGTACACATGATCCCCAAAACCACAGTTGGCCCCTTTACTTCTAGTGTAGCCACATAAAAGTCATTTGGATCAATGACAAGTGTAAAAATGTAACCTTCACAATATGGGAAAGTAAATCCACTCAATGAAGACGTTATTTACTTACAACCCTAAATTCTGACACCAGAAGCTGCTCACATCGCATGCTGACAGCTATATTTACCACCACAACAGATGTAGAACGTGTTTGTGTGACATATAATGTACTGTTTGCACATGGAAGTGCACTTATATGCCTTCGATGTTTTTCCGTGCTGTCACTTCCCAGAGAGCATTCGCCTTGTTACTTATGCAGGTAAGTAGCTAACTCCTGGCATCCTCACCATTTTTTCTTGCTGTGCTCATGTTATGCCATCCATGCAGATCGTCACTTAGGCGGGGCTGAAACAAATCGTTTTAACCTCTGTGGCATCTACTGCATTTACTTATGCATATTTTACCTCTGTTCTTATGGTAATCTTAACGTGGTGTTCGACACTGAAACTGCCCCTCTCGAATCTTGTGATGGTATTTCAGCATGAAGTTATTCTTCACCGAATGCTCCATTATGCACCCTGTATTTTAAACTGCATTTAGGTATCCATCAAACCCCGCCCGCCCAGCTTTGCTGCAGTTTAGGAACACGTCGAAGAGACACTTCTTAAAGGAATACAGCATCATGACAAAGTAAAATCCACCTCAGCTCTCGGAACCCATTTTCCCTTCAGTCACTGATTGACTGGTGTCCCATGTGTACATACAATTTGCTCCCTATTCTGAATGAGTAGGGTCTGTAGGTCAACCCTGAGCATTTCCTTCTTTGTACATTGCACATTTTCCTTTTCTGGTTCCTTTAACCTGGATATCCCCTTAGCATGCCCTGAGAACTAATCACCTCTGCGGCACGTGGGCTTTCTCAGGTGCAGAGTAACGCACTTTATTACACTATCTAATTATTATTATTTTTTTTTTTATCTGAGCCAGGAGTGTCTTTCCTACTCTTCACATCTCTTCCCTGTGCGGGGTATCTCCAGCTAAGATAACACACCATTTCAATAACCTCCGCTATCAGTCTGTGCACTTAAAGGTGATGTGCATGCTACTGCTCCTTCACTTTCTTTTATCCATTCAGCAGCTGAAAAATGCGACAAGCATTGGCATAGCCAATAGGTCTCGCCCTTGGGACCTTATAAGTGTTTAGCCATGCAACACTTGATGTTGATGCACCAAGATGGCCGACTGGTAGGAGCTCTCTGCAGGAGCTCCGAGCACTTGGGATCCCTCATGCGGAATATCCCTGTTAGTGGCAGGCTTTGAACTGAAATTATCGTCCAAGAGTAACCGTAAGCAAGCACAGAGTATAAGTTACTTGTGTGGGGAGCGGACCAGATAACGCCGCTTACCTGGGCACAGTCACCAGAGTGATCGACGAGACGGGTGAATCCATCGCAGCCGACCTTCATCTTCATCTACAAGGACTCAGCCTCTCCTTGCCGATCGAGGTGCGACGCTCTCAGCGAGCGTCCGGAGCTAAATCAGCGTCCGGAGCATAATCAGACTCAGACCGGGGCTACAGCTAACTCATGCTCCAGCTGTAGTGAGTCCTGATCGATCATCCCCCCGAATACCGGCTGACGAATATGCCCTGGTTGGAGTTTGCCCCTGATGGCCTGATACGGGGCCATGGGTGTCCGCAGCCTCCCCATGCCGATCAGGGCACGACGTTTCTAGCGGCCGGTGTGTCACCCCCGACACAGACTGGGACGGCGAGGGTGTGGATGACCTCAGCATCGTAGTCTCAGAGTCCCCATCCCGACCAGAGCACGATGATCCTAGCCCTACACAGACTGGGGCTGCAAGGTTAGTGGATGTCTACAGCAACGCAGACTCAGCCTCGCTTTACCCCCTACACAGACCGGGCCGGCGGCCGACTCACGCCACGGCTGAAATGAGACCCGCTTCAACCCCCTGAACAGTGGCTGACTTGGCAGTGCGCTTCTAGAGCTTGCCCCTGGTTGCTCGATGCGAGGGAGTGGGTGTTTCAACGGCGCAGACCCCTCACGGCACCACTGCTGCGTTTATGCATCGCCCCTGGTATCCGAGTAAACCGTTGTGAAGCTAGTGCGGAAACCACTATTAAGCCCCGCCCCCTCGAATGCCTGTAACATCGCTCAAAGCGCGGAGTTTGTTGATCTCTCGCTTCCCTTTCTCTGAAAATCGGGGAAACGGAGAGAACATGGTGGGTAATCGGACTCCCTGCTAAACGCTGCATATATCAAATAAATTGGGTTCCCTGTCTACAGCTAGTTCTATCGGTCTGAATACGTTCACAGTGGCAACATCCTGGTCATTTTAATGCCTCTGAGTACTTTTTATATGTTGACTTTGGCTGGCAGCATCGCTTGAGCACAGTGTTGCAAAATGGCTGTGCGAGCATCTTCATCAATAGGGTATGATCTTCATCAATAGGGTAGGGCCCACCCCCCTTTCCACTGGGCACTATTATCCCAGCAAACCCTGTGGAGCACAACAACTGAGAAAGGACCAAAATCTCTGGGCACTCTTATCAGATCCTAACAGCAAATCCTCACAACAACAACAACAACGAAGAAAGGACCAAAAAATCCTTGTAGGCCTTATGGAAAGGGAAATAAGACTTCCCAGGGAGTCCCCCGGGACATGGAAATAGTCATAGGACTTCACAGTGGTCTAGGGGGCTCTTCCTAATAGTGCGGCCATATTGGAATGACCCCACCACAAGGTATTAACTCATAAGCTACGCTCCCCGCCCACCCTCTCGACTCTCTTACCTAGGTGCAGAATCAGTATGTATACCTCTAAAAATGTACCTCGTTCATCTATTCTATCTCACTTCCCCCTCCTGCCCGATACCCTGTGGAAATGGTGCCCCATTCCTACCCAGGCATCCCCCTAGCCTTCTATTATCCACACACTTCACGCTAACGGTCCTCATCCAGCCCTCCCTTTGCGGCCCCCAAGCTCCATAGATCCCTAGCCTGCTTGAATCCATACACTTTTCGCCAGCGGTCCTCATCCCGCCCTTACCCCCGCTGCATCCCCTCACATTTCTCCAGGTTCCTAGTTAATCGCACTCTCTCTTGTGCTGCCCCCCTGCTCCCTGGTTCCCTCTCATTTCACCGGGCTCCTAGTTATTTGCACTCCCTCTGGCGCCCTCCTCTCCGATCCTACACACATCATGGAACTCACAGGCACGCACACACACACACCATCATCTATCCCCTTGGCCTATCAAGAAAATCGGCCAAACGATTTAAACACAATTTTATCAAATCACACCCTACTTCTCCTCACGCAAAGGGCCATCGACCATGGACATCATCTTCCACACGAAACGGAGAGCCCAATGGAGGAAAGCACTCCTAGCCAAATTTACCATCTCCTCCTCGAGAAAATCAGCACATGGCCTAACTATTGCTATTGCCCCCTCCCAACTTTTCCAAGCAACTGCTACCATTACCATCTACAACAACGGTACCATCCTCTTACAAGCCTCGGACTGTAGCTTAAATCTCCTTGATAACATCTTCCCCATTATTACGGAAAAAGTGGATAATCCCCAAACTGCCACCAAATCCACCCCCACTATAATTTCCCAAGTTTCTTCCACCCCCACGCCACTCACTGCCTCTCCCCTGATGACTCTGCAGACCACTCCCACAGACACACTGAACGACATCTCCTGAAACATAGTAGCCATCCTCCAACTAGCATAGCCGCGTCCACAACCGCACCCTCCTCAGCATCTGAAGCCTCTCGGGGCACAACCATAGCGCCTCACCCTTCCCTCAGAACATCCGCCCCGGTCACCGCTCCCCCTACCCCTTCTCCACCTCACATTACCTCACCACAGACTGATCCCTCACCGCTCAATCCTCCCCCAGCCAACACAACAGTTTCTACACACACTCCCCCTACAGCTAATTTACCCCTTCCTGGAGCGATCACAGCCCCCCCCCCCCCCAATATGGCAATAGTACCTACTTCGGAAAGTGCTATAGCCCCCTATCCCTATAACACAACCCCCCCTCCTTTCAGCATTCGATCTACCTCTTCCCCTCCCTGCAAAAACATATCCAGCAAAAGGACCCCTCCCAGTCCAACCAGTCACCCCTACCGCAGTTGCCTGTACTTCTCGGGTCACTCCCCGTCCTCTCAAATAACGTTCCACCCTCTGAATATGCACTGCCCCCTACGTCACTACACACCCTTACCCACCCGCATCCCTTTACTCAACCACCCATAGTAAGACCTAGCCCACACAAACACGCAAATAAGATGACTAATCTTGACACCCCTGCTTCGGCCCTTACACCCCTCCAGCATACTCCTCAGACGCATTCCCCTATGTTACCGCCTCCCGCACCGATAACTACCACATCCGACACCAGATTAGATGAGATTATGTCCACTCTTCACTCAATCAAAGAGGATCTCCGTGTTGTTAAAGCGATGCTTTCGAGACAGCCAGAGCTACCTAGTCTCTACAGAACATGGTCACCCAGCAAGCCCCCCGTCTGCCGACCTATCACCCCCATACAGTATGGTCCCTGCTGGGAAACAATACCTTACCGTAATCTATCCTCCCACCCAAGGCGCCCCACCAACCCTTTGACGGAAAACGACCTTCGCTCTCTTCTTCTCTCCTACGAACCTCCCATCGCAAGTCCCGCCCCCCCTTAGTCACATCTCCATCCCCTCTATCCTGTCCGACCCCAACAGGCCCTCTACCCATAACAATAGAGGAATAAACAACAACAACCCTTTAAAGTCCCAATCATTCAGGACTGCACCACCCCCGCTACTCCCCGACTTAAATGCTCACTTCTGAACTGCAGATTGGCCTCCAAGCACCCAACCGACATAGCAGACCTCATTATCTCCACTGATCTGGATCTTCTAATCCTCACTGAAACTTGGCTTACTGAATCCTCCTCGCCTCTCATCGACATCCTTGTTCCACCTAACTATGACATCATCAGGCTAGACAGGAGTGGCAAGACAGGAGGTGGAATTGCATGCATCCACCGGAGCAACATCACCGTAAATAGAGCCATATCCCCCGCACTCCCCTCTTGCGAATACATATGCCTGGGCATCAACAGTAAGGGCAAACCTGTGTGTACGTTACACACTATTTATCATCCTCCTGGGTACAACCCCATCTTCATAGAACATCTCATGGACATGGTCACTGCGTACACGGGACCACTGAACACCGACATTTTCCTGGGTGATTTCAACCTCCACTGGAACGACCTCAATGATATTGTGGTCAACAGTCTTAAAAACTTCCTCAATGCCCTGGACCTCAACCAAATTTGCAACAGCCCAACACACAATAAAGGCGCAACTGTGGACCTAATAATCTCCAAGAGCGATTCCACTCACCTTTAGTCGATCCTCCCCTGCGATTGGTCGGACCACCACATCATCACCTTCTGTATCAATGAAACTATTAAACTCGGCTCAACCCACAAAACCCAAAGTTTGGAAAAGAGACTGGAAAAAACTCAACCCAAACATTTTACCCATCTCTAGTCACAATCTACTTTTGCCACCCGCTGATGCCTCCAACGTACATGATCTCACCAACCATTATCTCAACTCCATGACTACCACAATCAACGAATTTGCCCCCCTTCAACTTAAGAGAGTTGCCACGAAAGACTCTAAACCTTGGTTCAGTGGCTCGCTTAATGATGATAGACGCTCTTTTAGAACTGCCGAACGCAAATGGAGATCGGTCCCATCCGCCAAGCGCCTCATGATTCTAAAAGAAAAGAGAAATGCGTACTACCGTAAGATTAGGCGCACTAAAGCAGAATTCTTCAGTCACCAACTTTACCAAGCAAGAAACTGAACAAAAAAACTCTTTGAATTAATCAAAACACAATCTAAAGACGCGCCTCAGCGTCCACCAGACCTATCGCAACCACAACCCACATGTGAAGATTTCTCGGCCTTCTTCATTCTGAAGACTGAGAACATCAAGAAAGATCTCCTCAATGATCTTCTCTCTCACTCCTGTCCACTCACCAATACCTCCCTTCTACCCATAAATGTAACACCTCAATCACCCTCAAAGTATGTTTTAAAAAACAATGCAGCCTGGTCTTCCTTTCACATCTACTCTGAAGACGCTATAGGCGAGTTTCTCAAGGCCCTGAAGCCTTCCAATCACCTCACCGACCCTCTTCCCGCAAATGTGGTTAAGGAACTTACCCCACTGCTTCTCCCTCTCTGGACCAAAATCATTAACAGTTCACTCCTACAAGGTTGCATCCCTGACTCCCTTAAGGTTGGGCAGGTCTCTCCCATCCTTAAGAAACCCACAGCTGACCCGTCGGACCGAAACAACTACCGTCCTATCACCAATATTCCCACGCTGGCCAAACTTCTGTAAAAATGTGTTCAACCCCAATTAACTAAACACATTGACCGCTTTAACCTACTCAATAAACACCAGTCCGGTTTCCGAGCAGGTCACAGCACAGAGACAGCCATGACTCACATCATTGATGATGCTCTCCAGATACTGGATCATAATGGTTGATGCCTGCTTACCCTCCTAGACCTCTCATCAGCCTTAGATAATGTCAAACACAAGAAGTTGATAGATCTTTTGAGCTCTAGAATGGGCCTGTCTGGAGCAGTGCTCAACTGGTTTACCTCTTTTCTGCAAAACCGGTCCCAAATAGTCACGGTCAACAACTCCTTCTCCAAACCCTTGCCAGTCTTGCTAGGCATGCCACAAGGTTCCTCGCTATCACCAACATTTTTTAATGTATTCATGGAACCAGTCACAGATCTGCTTCAAACGTCCAACGTGCAATTCCACATGTACGCAGATGATACCCAACTCTACCTTAAGATCAACACCCTTGAAGACATCAACCTTCTCAACGTGACCCTAAAGACCACCCAAACATGGCTGGCAGAGAATCACCTTAAATTGAATGCCTCTAAAACTGAATTCCTCCTAATTGCCCCTCCTGCCAAAGTCCCCATAATGCACGAGTGGATCAAACACCTCACGGCATTCAACTTTCAGCCAACTATTGTGGGCTCAGCGAAATCACTGGGCATAACACTGGACTGCAACCTCAACATGCAGAAACACATTGGGAATGCCACTAAGGGAGCAAACTTCCAGATTACCACACTGAGGAAAATGAAACCCTTCCTACCAGCCAATGACTTCAAAATGGCGGTGTAAGCTCTAGTTCTACCTCGTTTGGACTACGGAAGTGTTTCGCTTTGCGGTCTCCCTGCAGCTACTACTGCCTCCCTAAGAGCCTCTACCAATGCTGCAGCGAGACTCATCACTGGTTCAAAAAGAAGGACCCACATCTCCCCTGACCTTAAATCTCTAAACTGGCTGCCATTTGAAGCCAGAATTCACCAGAAAATAGCCTGCATGACACATAAGGCCATACACCATAAGGCACCCAGCTATCTCACAGAGTAACTTACAATATCAGGCGGATTAAGATCCACGAGAAGTTCGGAAAACCTCCTTCTAAAGCCACAAAGATCCAACAAGAAAAAAACGTAAAAGCGCTCCTTCTCTGGAATGGCGCCCAGGATCTGGAATGACCTCCCCCCGGAAACAAGACTGAACCCGTCCACTGCAGCTTTCAAACGGGAAGTAAAAGGCATTCTTATGGCAAAATTCTTTTAAACACAGGCCTTTGCTTCCTTGAGTTCCTATGTACATGTTATCAATGTAAAGCACCCTATCTCTCTTTATCAGGGCTCCTCAGCTCGTTATTATCTTTCATATTACTGGTCCGCTTTTGTCAGTCCCATTGATGTTATTCTTGTTTTGAACTACTTACCTCTACTGTATTAACGTCACTCCTGCATTTGTCTTGTACCTGGGACACTATTATTCCCATGTACTGTAAAGCGCTCTGATACCCACAAGGGTCTTGTCCGCGCTCTATAAAACTTTGAAATAAATAAGGATATTGTGCTGGATAACTAAACACGTATAAGGTCCCAAAGGGGAGACCTATTGGCTATGCCAATGCTTGTTTTAAAAAAATTCCAAGGTGTGCCTATTACCATTCAGTCTGCGAAATGTCCACTGCACGAATATGTTGAAATAGTGCAGGTAGAGTTGTCAGAAATTACAAAACTGTTTCAATGCTCACAAAAATATGGCCACTGCACCATGATGCTTGTTGAGCTTGTCTCCAACTGAAACCATAGCAATGATTTCATTGGAACACAGGGAGACAAATCAATTTACGCTTTGTGTTCCAGTCGGTCTTGATGTTTGGTATCCACTACATGGTTCAGTAACCCATGTTTTCATAGGTAGTTGGGCATGCCTCCAACTGAAACCACAACGAGGATTTCATGGGAATGCTAGAAGACAAATCCAGTAACGCTGTGTGTGCCAATAAGTGTTGACGATAGGCATCACACATTTTCTACAGGCAGTAGGGCTTCCCTCTGCGTGGAGTTAACACTTTAATGTAACTAGAATGCAACAAGGACATACAATTTCACCTGCCAAGGCTTCTATTGCCTGCGAAGTGCCTTTCAGTTCACTCCTCTAGGATACTCAGTAGGGATTCTCCGGCTGGCTTCTGTAAAGGGCAGCTTCTTAAACACACTTTTCACCACCAACAATACCAAACCACAGTGAGAGGAGAACAGATCTGGCAAGAAGAAAAAACACTGCACCAACACAAAGCAATTAGCACCCCACTGCCAGGAAACAGCAAACGATAGGAAAAATTAAATGATAATAACATGATGTTATTATCATTTTATTTGTCGTCCTGCGGTAGCGTGCATGAGGGGGCGGGGCTACAGAGCAGGGGAGGAGTGGTAGAGCACTCGTAAGTGCGCAATGACTATTTGGTCGGCCCACTTGGGCCGCCCAAAAAGTCATGCGCACTTTCTCAGTTCTCCATGCAGGCTGCGTTACAGCCTGCATAGAAACATGCCCACCCCTCCGGCTCCTGGCTGAGGGTCGTGTCACGGCACTCAGACCAATCACAACGCTGCATTGCAGCGTTGTGATTGGCTACAGGTAAAATGGAAGCCTTGGTGCTTCCTGTTTCCCACAAGAAGCCAGGAAGAGGATGGGACGGGACATAGGAGAGGCGGCGCCGGCCGAACAAGTGGCAAGTGATTTTCCCTTTTTTTTCTTTTTTTTACCTGACTCCTCCTCGAAAACTCCCCTCCCCACCACGCCTTTGCTCCCACTGCTGCTTCTAGGCACCAGCCCCGAATGCAATTATCAGAATTAGTCACCAAATATGGAATGACAACATCTTACAGTAAACGCTTTAATGCAGGAGCATACACATGGTGTAGATGAACAGAAAGCTAGGAGAAACTGAAATAGAATTTGGAATGATGTACAAAGCAATACAGAGAAAGAAGCAGAATTTGGAACACAGGTAAAAAAGGATTTCAATACCATCTACCACACATTCCTTTCTACTGTGGACTTGCTGAATGTTGTCCAGCAGCAAAGCTCAGTACAATTTTCTTATCTTGATGCTTAAATCTGTCCGTGGACTAGAGCCCCCTTACCTATCCAAAACAGTGTATTTGCCACATTAACTCTTTCAATACTGGCGCACAATGGTGCCCTCCAAACACCGTTGTGCCCTGCCTTCTTTCGTCCCCAATACACAATCTTACAATTCTTCCACCCATTGTATAATATACTATATGTATCATGAATGTATGGACTAACTTGTCTATTGTTATCACTCATCATCCCTAGTACCTTCAACTTCTCAACTGTTGCCCAACCACTCAGCCAGTACTGTATTTGTCTACTGTTTGTTTGCTCTACAGATCATTTTCTGTACAAATGCTTTTATTCCTCAATAAATAAATTATATGTAATCTATTGAAGGCTCTTTACTATAAATTACATTGTGTAATCTGTCTTCCTATTCTCCAGAATTATGTTCGTGAAATAAAAATGGGAACCTTTCATAACAATTTATATTTTCTCTAAAATCATGTCTTTATCTTAAGTATGCATATTTATTGGCCGGGTCGTAGGAATTCTAACTTTGGGAAATACCTTTGTGCTGTTCGAATTTCTTCTCATAAATAGTTGGAGACCTAATGCAGTACAAAGTATAGAGAACCACATTCTGAAGAGCATCGCTATTCTCTTCGAAGTCCGGTATTGTGCCCTAGAGAAGGGTTAAACAAACATGGATGATACGCCTGGATAGGCCTGGCGGACTTTGCTCCTTGAGTGCTTGGTGCAGCAGTCCATCATTAGATGAATGATACTACACGTGTGTCGTCGTGAGATAAAAGGAAGGAGACTTCATGTTCCTCCTTATGAAAGTAGATGATGATCGGCTCATTTCAGCCCTAAGTTGGTGAGACTTTAAGCAAAAATGTAGGTTGGGGTTGGAATGCACTGCGAACTGCAAGCGGAGACATAATGTTATGTTCCATATAGCTACCCCACTATCAGCTCATGTGATGAATGCACCTTTCAACTGCATTCACCTGATATTACACTGCATAATGGTTCTTAGTACTGACCTTTTACCTAGTTACGGTAATGCCTGAAGATGACATGGGGTTTTCTCTGGAAAGCTTAAGCCTCATTCATTATGCATGAGGATTCATGGAATCACAGTAGTATAGCAGGCCTACCATCTTCTGCATAATAACCATGTATAGGGGCCATTCCTTCCGTCATCCTAGTCCGACATGATATAGCAAGGTATATCCCCAGGGGGTACCACTTTGAGTATATATACACCATATCTTGCTGTGAGGTAGTCCGAGGAGAAAAGGAATTCCATGCCGACACACCGACGTGAGAGACTGAGGTTCCTGCACAAAGACACTCAAGCTCTCAGTGATCTGCCATCCCTTGCGGGGTGTCCATCTCGAGACCAAGATGGGGTCCCACAGTCTCTCACTTCAGGTAATCGGGTTGACTTTATCCTGAGGGATTCTTGGCTTTTACACCCGCATACATGCTAAGGACACTTGGGCATATCTAGTTAGGGTCGCATCGTAGGAGTACGCATTTTACCGTCATGTATTTTATATACTTGCCTGTATTCATTGTTTTAGCCCCGATGGTAGGAATCTACCATCCCTTTACTCTGTTAGTGCTTATAATCATTTCTATCTGTTACTGTCTAATGGTTGTTTGAGCACATCTATTTTAAACTAGAATGACGCTGGTTCAATAAATGCTTATTGAAAAACGTCCTCACTGTTTATTCTGTGTGTCTTTGTGAGACAAAGTGAGCATGAGTGGCTGAACAAAAAGTAGTACACTGTTTCCACGATCTTGAGGGATCAGGGATGTCATGTTTGATAGTTGCCAAGAACTATTCTCTACTTGGTGAGAGGGGTTTCTAGTGGCACTGTGAGCTAGCTGGTATACAAGCTAACATACCCGGTAGGGGTGTCTAGAATCAGTCTGACACCAATCCTATAGTGTATGTTGTCTAAACACACAGATCCTATATAGATTTATTGGAACTACACAACAATAAGATAGATAAGCATGAACTAGTTCCTTGAAGCAGTTCCCATTGTTGACATTTCGTTCTTGCTAAGCACCTATCCTCCACGACTTCAATTTCAGATGCATGAAGAGTGCTAGCTGCAAACAAGATCAGTGTTGTGACATAGTAGACTTTTTTCTACGGACTTTGAATATTAGAACAAGACTTTGGTTCATGTATTCCTTACTTATGCTGCTCAGTACCTCTTCCGTGTCCCTCCCTCCTTCCCTCCTCCTGCTTCTATGTAGATCTCTTGTCAACCTCCCGCAGAGCCATTTCACAGACCATGCTGCTTTTCCAACTGCTCTGAAATATGACTGCTACAGGTTCTGTGTCCATCTGTCTCCAGACAAGAAAAAACTGCGTAGAAGGTAAATGAGCCAAATTTAACCTTCACACTGTTGTATGGCCTTTCATATTGCAACAATGGAATAAAATAATTTAAATCCATGTTTTCAAAGTAGATCATGTTA
The DNA here is from genome assembly GCF_964261635.1 of Lissotriton helveticus. Taxonomy (NCBI): domain Eukaryota; kingdom Metazoa; phylum Chordata; class Amphibia; order Caudata; family Salamandridae; genus Lissotriton; species Lissotriton helveticus. The sequence goes on along the minus strand of NC_136070.1, from coordinate 181,086,480 downwards.
TATCTTGCTGCACAAAATTGGAAATAAGTGACTGGAGAATGTTGTTGTTGTCAGTAAACGCACTACGTTTCAGTTAGTATTTCTGTGTAAATTTATGTTGCACTGAATAAGATTTTAACAGTATCCTATTACTTTATAAGCAGCTGTACATGCTATTGAAGAATGTCTCTTTTTGGTCGTTTTTTTATTACAATTTGCAAGCTAGAAAAGAACAAGATATTCATAACCTAAACATAGCGCTCAATCCCTTACTCCCTCCCCAAACATCCCATTGGGAAAATCTATCTGGACTGGATTTGGTCTTTTTTCAGTTTCTGAATTACTGGTCACAACTCTCACCTGTGTTGTAAGCTCGTGTCAGGTACCCCACAAGACTCACCTGGGCTTGTGAAGCAATCCCGCAGAGACGACAGAAACCACCGGCCCTGATCCCAACAAACCCCCGCGGGGAATAACACCCGACAAGGATGAGATGGATCCAGGGATGGGGGCCAAAAGGAACCAAGGATGTGGCTTTGGTGGTAGGGACGTTGGGAAGGTTCTTGGCACAGCTGAGGGAACAAGAATACCTGATTAGGGCTAGGTACTACGCTTGTGCTGAAAAACACCCCACAAGACACATGCAGATAGGAGCCCCTGTTTCTAACACTCACCACAAATTGTTGTTCGGGTTGACCCAATGAAGAGGTCAGTGAAGTGTCGTCCAGGAGCCTTACGTCCTTGGCAAGGTAAACGAAAAGGAGGCGCTTCTGCGCCAGGACCACCATAGAATCAAAAGAACTCAAAGGAAGGCGCTTCTGCGCTAGAAAAGGAGGCATGAACATGAACTCCAGGGTAAGCGCTATAGCGCGGCCCATATGTACACTGCTCCTACGCTTTATGCGAGTAGGAGCCAAGCAGTAGCGCTCCTGCGCCACCGCCAAAGCAAGGTATATCCAAAGTATAAAGTTAAAGCGCTCCTGCGCCACGGGCAAAACAACTGAGGAACCAGGGTGTTGAAAGTTAAAGAGCACCTGCACTTCTTACTACAAACAAGCAGTAGCGCTCCTGCGCCACTGCTAACAAAAAGAACCAAGACAGGAAAGTAGCAGCGTGCCTTCGCAGCTGCTTCCTAAATGAGTTATCAGCAGCGCTCCTGCGCGACTGACATCCAAAAGTACAGACGGCAAGCAGTCACGTAACGCGTGAGGAATTGCAGCGTTACCGTTACCGTGACTCGAAGTAACCTCCGGCATCTGCTGGGCTGAAGCGTGGCTGTCGGGAAGTATCAGAAGCACCGATCCGGCGGCTTCACGCATTTTAAGCTTGTTCCCCCGGAAGTGCTTTTTGTGGTGGAGGACTAAACCGGGACACCACTTCCGGCCGGAAGTGAGTATCCCGATGTCTGCATGCATCCTGTGGCCCCCGGGACCGCGGAAAGCCGCCACATGACAGCTCGCTCTGAGAGGTCAAGCGATATTTGAAGAGCGATATTCATCTGTGCCTGTATGGGAAGTAGCCATCTATTTAATCTGCAGAATAATTTTTCTTCTTATGCTTATAGTCTTATAGTTTTGCCACAATTCCGTGGTCTCGCATGCAGGTGCGTCCGCTGCAGGTAAGAGCGGTGGGGCGGTTGAGCCAGGTGAGGGGGGATTTCGAGAGATGACCACAAGGAAAAATTATTTATTTATTTAATGTTCCCCAATGGTCGTCTCTCGAAATCACCCCTCGCCTGGCCTCACCGCTCTTGCCTGCAGTGTCCGCGGCTGTTCGCATGTGGGTCTTCAGAGCATCCTGTTTCTCTGTGGTTCCTCACTATACTACATGTCAAGCTCTGCTTTCTACACACCATTAAATATTTTGGTAAAGCATTGGTAAATATGGACTCTCTCTCTCTCTCTCTCTGCACCTTTCTCACAGTCTAGAGGCCAATATTCCCTCTCCAAGACCTGTTGTCTGGGTCTTTACATTAGTCCATTAGAACGTTTGCTTGTGACTCATGATAGACAATGAAGGTGTACATAAGCTGTTCTGAGGTGCTTGCTTCTAGTTTGCTTCTGCAGGCTCCATCATATAATTAACTGATTGCTTGTTAGACCAGAAGTCCGCCATGACCCTCTCCAAGTCTAATCTTGGTACAGCCAAACCATGGGACATTGGTGTTAGCTCAGCCAAGCATGCTCTTAGATCCTCCTTTGTAAGGAGACCGAGATCTCTTGCTGCCATTTCCACTCAGCTGCTATTAGCCTGTTGAATGCTTGTGACCTGCACACGTTTCTCTTGATCTCCCCTCTTTTGCCTTCTTTTAGGTTTAGAAATGTGGTGACCTCTTTTTCTACCTATTTCAATGCCCCTGAACACGAAGGCGTCTTCCTTTACCCCCTTCTCTGGTGGCCATCAATGGGGTTCTTTCTGGATCGGGGGGTGGGGGGGGGGGCTTCTCCATCACACCTTGTTTCACTCAGAATGTTGTAAGTCATCTCTGCTCCCCCCCCCACGACTGGGACCTGTTCCAGAAAGGGCAGTCTCTCCACCGTACAGTGACTGACACCACACAGCTCCAGCAGGCAAGCACACAAGTTATGGAGGGAAAGTCTCCAAGCTCCCAGGATGTCCCAGGATACTCCCTACTTCTGGTCTGCTCTGCAGGGCCTTTCCTTCCCTCCACTCCCAGCGATTGACTATGGTCTTAAATGGGTGCATTGTTTTCCCAAACTCAAGAGTTATTTATGTCGCAGGACCCAATACTTTATCTCTGCTGCCAGAAATAGTATTCACCCTCTCTCGTAGCGGAAGCTTCCACACCATGGCCATTTGCTCGCTAACAAAGAGACCCTGGTGGGGAGCTCCCATCGCCATCACTCTCCACTGCATCCACCCCCATAAGTGTACCTGCCCTAAACGGCTGTTCTCAGGCGAAGTGTGATGCCTCTCACACTGCTGGTGTCATCTTGTAAGTCAGGGTAGAATGTGGACCCTTCGAATTCTTGGGAGCTTTGAAGATGCAGGATCAATGTCATTGCATCTTGAAAGCGTTGTCATGGGACCCTTTTGTTATTTGTCCTGATGGTGAGATGTGGTAATGACCATGCCTTTTATTTATGTTTTAAAACCCAAAACGTAAATAAAAGGAATTGTCATTTACAATGCCAACAGCTCAAACTCGTGAAATGCGAGACCTATTGCATTGCAAATGCTTGTTATAGGGTGCCGGTATTTTCCGGTACTTGTCACCGGCACTTAATTGTCAACACCGGCACTTATGACAGTATGCCACATTCTTATAGCTTTGGGGGGGCCTGAAAAAAAATCTACATTATCACACTTGTAGGAGTGTGATGGTTTGCAGTTGTGTTGGTATTGTCATTGGCTGCGCTGGCAGGGGCAATGGATAGGACAAGTTGCAGCGAGCTCCTGATGAGGGCCCTGACACTTTTTTTATTTGTTTTATATAAATTAAGTATTGCAAACAAGCTGTTGGTTGGTGCATTATCAAATGGTAGACTTCAAGTTCGAGAATCTGCTTTCTAAGTAGAGATTTTTTTTCCCTCAATTATTTTTCTTTTCTGGACTTTTATAAGGACAAATAATGAAGAACATACAAAACCTAGTACTGTAACTGTAAGGATTAAAATCCAGAGACGTACTTAATAATTATGATAAACATGACTTACATAATCATATTTGTATAGTAATGATGAATAATAGCAGGAAAAAACCAAATAAGGGCTATTATAATAAATAGAAGCACACAATATTATAAGCATTATAAAACATTAAAGTTGCTAATATAGGAGTCTAGAGTATACCACATGGTAGAGGCGGGCATAGAAGAATGCTTACTGGTATATAATAATGAATAGTCATCAGGTCTGACAAGAGACATCCAGTCACACTAAGCATTTACAGATAATAAACTTACATCTTTCCAATTTGAAGTGATTGATTGAACAGCAGTGTATATATGGAAATCAAAAAGTTTACAGTCATAAGGAGCTAGTAAGTGTTTAAAAGCATGAGATTTATATAAAAGTACATTAATTGATAAAGGAACATGAAGTTGGCAATCTGTAAAATAATATTCCATACTTCTGTTCAGAAATTAAAAATAGTAGGACAATCATATAGTACATGTTGTAAACACACTATATTAGTTTTACAATGCCAGCAATTTGGTGTTAATTGGTTTCACATTAAACATTTTAACTGGCGACCAAAAACATTTTTATAAAAGGTACCCATTAGTGTGTATTACAGTGGCCGGGAGAGAACGTGCAACATTACACAGCCAAATAGATTTCCATTGTATAATAGAAGAATGATTAACTAAGACAATTTGTGAGCTAAATTAGCAAAGGGAGTTGAAATAGTGGTGAGTTTTTTTATATACTTTGGAAGCTATGTGTGCTGACTGACAGCAAAAGGCTGATACAGAATTCCATATTCGATATCTTTGCAGATGGTAGTGAATTGATATACACGGTCACAGGGACCAGAGCGAGGGCAGGATCACAGCTAGTTGCTGCGCCACCCTACATACGAGCAATAAAGTGCTCTGCTGACACACCCCGTCATTTCAGACCTCTGCACACAGGGGTCTCTGCACACTAGGCCATTGGACCTAGTACTCAATAGCAAGGCTGGTTACTACCCCTTCATACAACAGCAAGAACCAGCCTGGCGGTAGTGCAAGAGTTTAGATTAACTTCTCTTATATATCATGGTTCTGATGAATTGCCACAAGACCCATTAGGGGCTACTTTAGGCAAGAAACATGTCAACCTCTTGCACCACACAGGCCCTGTAGGACCATTATTTCCAGACGGGGCTTTCAGTTTTTAGTTAGGCTAATGCACCCTAGGAATAAAACTATTGAAAAGAGCGGCCCTAGACCTATTTTAAATTACACTGCACACTCTCTTCACTACCCTGGCCACAAACCCCCACACACTCATCGGTTTCATCAATAAAAGATCTCCGCCAAAGAGCCCCTTCGCGGGTGCCCGTCGGGCATTGCAGCGCCGGCCCGACGAGGAGCAGGCCCAATGATGAAGCAAGACATCTGCTGGGGTGTGTGAGGGCACTTCTCAACAGACCTGAACACTCCCACATACTTAGGAACTGCATACTGGCTTATTTTCCATATTAGTCAATTGATATAAGCATTTAGGAACGAATTACATTACCATTTATATTTAAAGAATCTCATTGAGGGAGATGACATTTGGTTGTCAATTAACTAAAAGAGTAAAACCTATCTCCTTGACAGATATCACTAATATAAAAAATACCTGCTTTAATCCGTGAATTCCAAAAACAGATATGCTTATTGAGTTTTAGGTTGGGATTTGTGAAAAGTTGTTAGACGATCTGATATTGATATTAAATTTGACCTCAAAAGTTTGTAGTGCAAGTTTAATGGCTGTAGGATGGGTGAAAATGTACAGATCCTAGTGTCTACCAAGTTTAAAAAAGTAGGTAAAGGAAAGGGTTTTGAAATATTGTGTTCAAATAAAAGCTATTTAGGAGCATAGATGGGCTCAATAACTTGAAACCATTACCAACTTTGGACAGTGTGGAAGGACATATTTTTTATAATCCATCACCACCGTCTTTCTTAGGGACTTGCAAGAATTTCATACCAATGCCTACAGGTTATTCCAGATAAACGTATTCAATAATTTGTATACTTTAGTAGAGAAAGTGGATGGAAAACAAATTGGTAACATAGATATTGTATAAAGAAATTGTGGAGTAATAAGCATTTTATTCACTTCAGTGCGCCCCCACCAATACAAGTGAAGAGTTGACCATTTATCAAGATTTTCTTTACTATTGGTAAGCATCTTGGAACAATTATTTTCAATTGTAGCTTTAATAGAAGACAAAAACGTATTACTGTTAATCTGTTTGCTATCATTTGACGTAAATCTTACAATCCTAGTTAATGAGAGATATTGGACGATAATTGGAGACTTAAGTAGGATTCTTGTCTGGTTTCAGAAGAATAATAATAACTGCATCTTTCAAAGAGCCATCTACTCTAGAGGTTATCTGAAATTAAAAGAGAATAGAAGAGAGTTGTGTTTGAAAACATGTATAAAATGTTGTGAGGATGCTATCTGGGGCAGAAGCTTTGTTAGAGAGCTCAGTGTCTTGATTGCTAAATGAAGTTCTTGAATATCAATTGGAATTTCTAGTTTAGGCCTATCACTGGTAGAAATCTCAGGTAAATGGCAACCTTGTAGAAAAGTATCAATAATATTAGGGTTATCCGCAGACTTGTTATAAAGGGGAGAGGAGAAGAATAAAAATTTTTTTTACCATCTCTTCTGTTTTAAGATGTGAAGTACCATCAGGTTTCTCAATAGCTTATATTTGATTCTTATCTTTTTTAATTTGTAAGAAATTGACTAAGAGAGGTCCAGATTTATTAGAGTGCTAATTAGATTTTTCTTTGGAGTCTAGCAAACGTGCCCTTTTAGTTAGTAGAGTATTATATTCATATAGTAATTTTTAAAGTTTAGTTTTGAAATGATCATCTCATGAAGAGGTAAAACGTTTTTCTAAATCAGCCAATTGTTTTTCTAGTATAGAGAGGTTAGTATGAAAGATGTTATTTTGAGCCATAAGGATATTGTGACACCTTGTATTAATGCCTTAAATGCATCCCAGTTAATAATTTTAGAGGTGTCATCAGGGTTGTGTAAAAAGTAGTCGCTGATGGCAGTTGAAAGTTTAGCGGAATTAGCAGGATTTCAAATAATGCCAGAATCCATTCTCCACCAAGTTTAGGTAAACAAATTTCGCCTATTATCAGGGAAAAGGAGTTAAAGCATGGTCAGAAATTGTAATAGGCTCAATGGTTGAAGTGTAATCATATTACATAAATGCCAAGAAGTCAGAAGGTAGTCAATCCTACAAAAATGAGAATGGGTGTTTGAATAAAAAGTAAATACTTTAGCTGTAGGATGTGCTAGTCTTCAAAAGTTAACTAATTCAGTGGTAGAGGAAAAAAAACTTCAGCAGGTGAAAAAATGTATTGGGTCTAAATTTGAAAGTAAAGGAAAGGTCTGACCAGTGGATCTCGGATCATATTGATGTCTCCCCCCCGTCATTTGAGGGATATCATCTAGTTTGACAATTGCCATAGCAATATTTTCCAGGAGGGGTCATCTAGTGTGGGAGCATAGATGTTAACTAGATTAAGAATAAATAAATAGATTAAAACAACCTACCATCTGAGTTATGTTGATTCAATACTTGTGCATAAGATCTGCTTGAAAAAAAGAAATGGCAACTCCGTTTTTGCATCCCATAAACAATGTCGCTTGTAAATCCTTTAGACATAGAATGTAAAATGTTATCATTAATGAACTTCTTGGAGATAACATAGATTAGCATTGAATTTTTGTTGAAGTACTACGTTATTTTATGCCTCTTTATTGGATGTCTGAGCCCATTCAGATTACGAGAGACAATACTTAGTTTGTGTTAATGAACCGTAAATGAAGATAGAGGTTAGAGAAGAGAAAATAAACATAAAATAAGAAACATAAAGTAGCCCATAAAAAAACAAGAAGAGCAGGAGGAACAAAAGGAGGTAGTAGCACAAGACCACATATTATATGGAGAAGTAGAGACGAAGGCGCGAAACAAGACAGAATGCACTGCATGAACAAAAATATGTAATATGCTGTGAGAAACCTATTTTAACCAGCACCGCCTGAGGACTGAGAATCCATGGAAATAGTGTCTCATAGTCGAGATATTTTATCAGGTCTGAAAGATAGAAAAAGGATGTTGAAATATCGTTTTTCCAAATACTCATTGTAGACTCATTAAAAATTCCAATTTTATACCCTGCATCCCTTACCCTGGGCCGCAGTTCAGAGAATTGAGAACAATGTTTCACAGTTTACTAGTATCGCTTGGCTATAGTGGGGGCTTTTCAACATTTACCTTTTTGTCCAGTTAATATTGAGCATAAACTTTAATATTTCTTTAAATAAATTTAATCTACAATAGTTTTTGACCTTGAGAGTTTTGTTTTCCAAAGTGGTTAGGCTGACAGCTGTTGATGTGCCTGTAAGGTAAAATGTTTTCTGTGAAGAACTTTTAGTTTGGATTGATTTTGTTCCACACAATGCGGGGACAAGGTTTACTGCTCTTTTGATTTTTTTTGTTTAACTTATGAAGTTATTTAAATTTTTAAACACTGAGTACAGTGTTGATTTGCCTACTGTAAATACCTTCCATAGTTGATGTAACTTAATATTGTATGATGTAAATGTATTTTCTGTACTTGATATTTTCCAGATTGTTCCTACCATTTTCTGTGTTTTTTCTGTCCTCTGCTATGTTTGTAGCATCAAAATGGTCAAGATTTCCAGTTAAGTGGACAAGTCCACATAAACTTAATTGAAATGGATTTGCGCCCCCTTCCCACCTTCAGCATCAATTTCAAATAAGATTTCTATAATTTGAAGGGAGGTCTGATTCGCTTCGCTTTTTAATGTGCAGTGTTTATATCAATTGATATCTGGGAATTTGTCCAGTGGATATTTAGTGCTTTTGAAGTATTTCTTCCAGATATTTGGCTATTAGCTTCTGTTGTAGTTCTGTACTATGCTATACCGTACTGACTACAAGACATATTTATTTATATTTTATGTACTGTTCTAGGGTACTCCTCTTTTATGTAGGCATTTTGCACTGGAAACAATCTGACAGATTTGTCTTTTGGAAATGTTCAGTCTTACAATGTTTGCATTAGCAGTGTGTTTGCAGACACGTCTAGAAACACCAGATGCCTTCATGTCACTGGGATACAACTTTTCCAGTTTCCGTATTTCATTTCAGTTAAACTAAACTCACAATACAACTCCCAGAATGCACTGGTTTGTTACTGAAAACCTTTGCTTGGACACCTTTTTGTTTCAGTGGCTAGGAGTCATCTGGTAACCCTAGGGAAGTCCACACACGACTACTTTTTGTGTTGTACTTTTTTTTAATTATTGTGTATTCAAACAATTTAAACAGTTTGACATAGAAATAAAATAGGGGCGAACATACATCGTTATAGGGTATATATCCATAATCACACATGACTTTTAAGTCCCACCTAACACCAGTGCTTTAAATAGGCTGGTACTGTCCTGTACTGAGTGCCTGCACTTTTTTCATTTGAACGAGAGTACCTGCACTTCCCTGCACTGCTGCAGTACATTTACTGGGAGAGAGTATCGGCAAGCACTGCCTAATGCCTAATCTGGCCATTCTAGTTTGGGTGATCACACCCTCTGCTCTCTTTCATTAGCCTCCAAAAACCAACCAACTAAGACATATACACAGCAAAGTGTCCCATACATAAAAAAACTTCTTTTTGCCAACACTGCTTCAGGTGTGTGTCTATACTGCATCTACAGTTTAGATCAGGGTTCTCCAAAGTCAGTCCTGGAAGGCCGGATCCATGCCAGATTTTTTAGCATATCCCCATTTAGATAAATGTACTTATCTTAAAAATCGGGTAGTTATCTTGAAAATGTGGCATAGATCCGGCCCTCCAGGACCAACTTTGGAGAACCATGGTTTAGAACAAAAATCACTTGTTACAGACCTTGACACAGGACGACTGTCACGTGATACAGTCTTTAGGTTTGGCTCAGTCTACATCAGTCTTCAAAGCATGCACTGCTTACCCCCCCCCCATTATAATTTGACATGTAACGATGACCTGCTATGCATTCCAATTAGCTGTGTAACTTGGTCATGTATTAGCATGTTTGCTTCACTTGTGAATGATATTCTCTTTGTACCTGTTTTTTTTCCACAAGGGTGAAGAGGTGCACTGCCAGTATGTTGTGACCTGCGGTGGGCTATTTTCGGACCGTCTGTCGGAAATCAGCGGATGCAGCCCTGAACCCCGAATTGTTCCGTTCCGTGGGGATTACCTGGTGCTGAAGCCTGAAAAATGCTATCTTGTGAAAGGGAACATTTACCCAGTATGTACGTTTCACTCGTTTATCCAAATGCTCGCCTGCTTTTTTGACTGTTGTCTTTCAGAGAACAAGGCCTTAATAAGAGTGGCCCAGAGTGTTACTCCAGGTTGAATACCACTCCGGGCCTTTCCGGGTTGTCCAGTATTTCCAGGCTTGTGATTACTGGGTCTAAAAATAGCTGGCCCGGTAATACTGGGCCCACAAAAACTGCTGCTCAAGCCTTGTGCTGTGCTTTTTGCTCCATCCTCCGGTGCATTCCCACTCTTCCCCTGCACAGATTGTTTTCTAGCTCTCGCCTATTCCACCTCCACCCATGACCTCAACATAGCTTATTTGGGCCGTATCTTTCTTGGAACAGGGGAGAAACATGTGGAAATGGAGCTGCTATTCCTGGGTTCACCTGTTTTCCCCTTTCTGGGGGAAATAACTCATAATCCCTCGATATAGGTTTAGGGATATTAGCTTGATTTGCAGATTCTGGCCCTGCGGTATCCCCATCCCTAACTCTGGAAAGCTCGTAACAAGGGTTTAAGTCCCAGACCTCTTCTGTAGCTATTTATGGCCCTGAGACCGGTTTAAAATTACCGGGTCAAGGTATCCGCATTAAAAATAATGACACTGCTTTGTTGGTCTGTGTCTCTATGCTGCCCAGTTGCGGCACAGCAGAAACTGCTATGATAAATCAATCAATCATTTATATAGCGCAACAATATCATCCCTGGGAGTATCTGGGTGTTGAGATTTTTGCATCGAAAAGCCAGGTCTTGAGTCACTTTCTGAAGTCTGCCAGGGAAGGTGCCTTTCAGAGGTGGAGGGGGTGGTCATTCCAGGCTTTGGTTGCGATGTAGGAGAATGCGCGGCCCCGCTGCGTATGCGATGGATGTGGGGGACGTGTGCGAGGGCCATTGAAGTAGAGCTCAGGTGTCTTGAGGGAAGATGGAAATTCAGACGATGGTTGATGTAGGATGGTCCTTGTTTGTGAAGAGCTTTGTAGGCATGAGTGAGCATCTTGAACTGGCTTTTTTGCTAGACTGGGGGCCAGTGGAGGTTTCTGAGGTTAAGAGAAATGTGAGTACGCTTGGGGAGGCTCAGGACGAGTCTGGCTGCCGCATCCTGAATTGTCTGAGGTCTTCTGAGTAGCTAGGTGGAGACACCGGTGCAGAGAGCGTTACCGTAGTCGATGCTAGTGGAAGCTAGGAAAGGATCCTGCTTCATCTGTTTAATTGGACATTAATGGATTTTCTAGAGAATATCATGATTTAATTTCCCAGTATCTAATAGAGTACTAACAGACTACCACATAACCACCATCCTCAGAAAGCATTTCTCTATACAGCACAGATTTCTGTAAAAGAAGGTAGTTCAACCGAATGCTTGCACCTTCCATCATGCATTATTTGATCTTAAAGCTCCATTATTTAAAAGGTTTGCTCTTTAATTTGGACAAAACCGTCTACATCAAACTCTACGAATAACTCTTATTTCTAGATCCATAATTATAGTGGGTCAATTAATGATTTATTTTTCAATTCTTTTTATGATAGTATTGCTTGTTCGCATACCCTTTTCGGTTTTGTGATAGCAAAGCTTTCTAAGACACCATAATCACTGCAGCAAAGGGATCTGGAAATTCTTGAAAATTCCTTTGGTTTGTCACAGTAAAATAAAACCAAAACTACTTGGTGTAGGAAAATGTAAATTGGCAGAGTTCTTTCTAATATTTCAACATAAAAAAAGATTATTTAAAACATTCTTAAAGAAAAGGTCACTTCTGATGGATACCCAACTGCAGATTCCATATGGCCTGGTATCGCTGAGGCCTCCCCATGAATGGATACTTCACCATCCCCAGCAACAGGCCCCTCCCTTCCCCCAACATAGGTAGACACTACAACTCCATTCTTCTTTGGGTTAGGGGTCGTGAGGCCCGGCTGTATTTATTTAAAAACAAAAACATCCACAGTTAAAAACACAACACTTTCATGATTATTTGCAGTAACCCATCCTATTGTACAGCTTTATTTACATTTGTTTTTTGTTTTTTTTTGTTTTGTTTTTTAAACGTAAGAGCTTTATTCGGAGTTTCAAATAATACAAGGTTATAAGCCTACAACCCTGAGGCCGGCTGTTTCACCACGGTAATATGTCTCATATGGAAGTTACACAGCTATTCAGCCGACAACCCGAGGTCCGGCAGCAAATCAGGCAGAATAATCAAACAAATGTAATGGCTTATAACGTAACTTCATCGATTATCTCACTTTTATATTTTTAACAAACCATAACATAACTTTCGACTCCGTAGAATGACAATTTATACGTAATGGTATTGCCAATACACCTGTTCTTAACAAAGGTTCGACTAGTTCACTCCCCCTTCCCACTCCCTATCGGGGATAAATCCAGTCTCCCGGCTGTGTCTGGCTCAAGTGCCGGTCCATTGGTGGGATCGTGGAGTAAATCTCCGATAACTAACCCACCCCCCTACCCTCCTTCATCTTCCGAACTATCCTCCTCGTCCTCCGACAGGGGTTCACACAGATCACCCCGATACTAATTCCAGGGTGTCCAAATCTTATTCCACTTGCGTGGGTTAGCTCTCAATTTATAAACCGCTCTCTCAGTCACCATCATCGTGTCCATATTCCTGCACCATAGGGCCAGTGTCGGGGTTTCCACCGCCCCCCACTTCTGCGCTATGTCCCTCTTGGCTACCATTAGGCCTATAGTAACCCATTGTTGGTCGTATCGTGTAAGGTCCGTAGGGCCCCATATATGTAAAAGGCCTGTGCGGGGGTCGGGCAGCAGCGCCTTTCCCAGTGCCTGAGTGATGGTGCGGAAAATCTGACGCCAATACGAGGTAATAATCGAGCAGTCCCATAATGTGTGTTTGAAGGAACCCTCCTCATTACAACCCCTTAAACAGAACGGGTGCTCAGCCCTATGTAATCTATGCAATAGTGTTCTAGTGAAGTAGACCCTATGCAGGACCTTCAGCTGCACTAACCGGAATCTAGACGAAATGCCCGCCTCCCGGGGGGATGCCAGAGCCATATTCCATTCCAATTCACTCATGTCTCCTAATTCTTCCACCCAGTTCTCCCTCAGTTTAACTAGGGGGTCCGGCAGATTATTCAGGAGTTTACGATATGTCAGTGAGGTGGCGTGTGTTTGTAGAAAGTCAGTGAGCAAACGATCCTCTAGTGGAGATGACTCTGCGATCTGGGTTCCGGTTGGTTTCGCCGCTTGCAGCGCATGCCTAATCTGGAAATATCTGTATGTTTCGGTTGAACTCAGGTGGTAGGTCTGTTGAAGGTGTGTGAATGGCACCACTCCATCGCTCGACCACAAGTCCCCCACCGTAGAAAGGCCTATAAGATCCCATTGGGTGAAGCCTTTGGTACGTCGCAAGCGGCCCAGCGCCCTGGTGTCCCACAGAGGTGTCATTTTTGTTATAACTCCCTCCCATTGGAGCCTCTTCTGCGCCCTGTGCCACAGCGTGACCGTATGTTTGGTCGGCCCTATCAGTTTCCCCTGTAGTCCCTTGTGGTATAGCGGAGCCAGTAGGCTGTGTGTGCCTAGCTGTATTCTGTCTGCCCGGTAGGCCGGGTCGTCTTGCGGTGCATGCAGCCAGTGGTTGATTACCTTAAGTTGTGACGCCCAGTAATATAATTGTATGTTGGGCAACGCTATCCCTCCTTCGTACCAACTCCTGTTGAGTTTCAGATGAGCTATGCGTGCCGGGCGCTGCCCCCATAGCAAGCTATTCACCACCGCCGCAATGCTCCGCAGATACCGCGGAGGCACCAAACTCGGTGCATTCTCAAGTACGTATAAAAGTCTGGGCAAGGCCATCATCTTATATAAAGCTGCCCTCCCCAGTAGTGTCAGAGGGAGGGTCATCCAGTGACCTACATCCTTTCTCAACCTGGTTAGGGGTGGCAACAGGTTCCTGTCGTAAAAATCTGTAGCGCTACGGGTGATGTGTATCCCCAAATATTTAAATGAGGCGTCTGCTATCTCTAATTGGCACTCGCTCGGGAGGACCGGTGGGGGTCCCCGCAGCTCGAAGAGCACTGATTTTGCCCCGTTGATCCTGTAACCTGATGCCCGTCCATGTTCCTCACACAGGGTGAGGAGTTCCGGGATGCCCTCTTCCGGGTCTGACATATAAATCAACATATCGTCAGCGTAGAGGGACACTCTATCCTCCCAGTCCTCCCTCCACCTGATTTCCATGGAGCAGCGGGGTGGTTCTAAGGATCGTGGCTAAGGGCTCTAGGACTAATGCGAATAGCAACGGGGAAAGCGGGCAGCCCTGTCTCGTCCCTCTATGCAAGAAGATCGCACGAGAGATATGCCCGTTCGCCGCTACCCTCGCCACCGGTGCATTGTACAGCAGTTTGATCCAGGCGATGAAATTGGGACCAAATCCCATATGGGCTAGCACCGCAAAAAGATATCTCCACTCCACCATGTCAAACGCCATTCTGGCGTCAAGAGAGAGTATGGCCGCCGGTACCGTAAGCGAGGGCGCCCGCGCCATCACTCCGTGAACCCTCCGGAGGTTCAGTGCCGTGCTTCTATGGGGCATAAAGCCCGATTGGTCCGGGTGGATCAGCTGAGCAAGGTGGGGTTGTAGCTAACAGTTTTGCCAATATTTTGGCCTCAGCATTAATAAGCGAGATGGGGCGGTAAGACCCACATTCTGTGGTCGGTTTGCCTGGCTTCGGAATCGCCACGACGGTCGCCAGCCGCTGGTCAAGGGGCAGGATACCTCGATCAAGACTATCCACATACATGGCTAGCAGCGGCGGACTCAAAGTGTCAGCCATTGATTTGTACCATTCGATAGGTATTCCGTTAGGGCCCAGTGCCCTCCCGGAATGTAGCATATTGATAGCCGCTTGCACCTCCTCCACCGTGAGGGCTGCATCGAGGTCGTCAACTGCGGCTTGCGACAGAGTAGGCGTCGGTACCCCAACGAGCGCCGCCACCGCTTATTTACATTTGTTTGATGACGAGCCTTAACAGAGATATTAATTCATTAACTTCCTAACCATATCTAGACTTGTTCCTGCAGATCCACAAATTGGGCCTTTGAGTTAGATCATGTCCTTAACCTCACTTTCCGCCAAAAGGAACCTGGATGGGTCCCTACAATAGGGGAAGACCCCACCCACAGGGCCGGACTGGGCTTAGCGAGCACCAGGTGTTTCCCCGGTGGGCCGATAGGGTGAGGGCCGATTTAGGGCCCTTGGGGGCCATTTTTGTTACAGTGCCATTTTCACAGCATAGCTGCAATATCTGCCCTGTAACAAAATCGTCCGAAACTGGCCCTGGCAAACTGCTCAGTCGCACCCCCAAACCGCCGGGGGGGTGCCAGCCGAGCACTTTGCCAGGGCCGGTTTTGGTTCCCAGTCTTTCCTCCCACCCATCTGCATCGAATAGAGGTTGCATTGGTGCAGGGGGTTGGAAGTGATCGCTGCCACCTCGTCCTTCTGGCTAACCACCCGCACAGGCATAATGGGCACCAAGCTAGCACAGGCCCTTGGGTGGGAGTTTGGAGGGGGGCAATACTGATGGGTGCCTGAGGTAGGTATCCTGGCGGGCAAATGGGCCCTCTGCACAAGCGTACCCCGGGAGGGGAGACTCACTGTAAGCACCCCTTGGAGGGTCTGTTACACCTATGTTATGTTTATCTTAAAGGAAAAGAATGACGTATATGGACCTGAACTGTCCCACCAATCATGACCTCATCTGCCGCTGGCCAGCATAGTTCAAATACTCTCTGGCCTTCCTTGAGGATGGGCATGATAACTCGGGCAATGAATTAACCAGGCCAGCAGGTTCTCTAGGAACATTTCAGTACCAATCTTTAACAAATAAACTGTGTCCTGTAGGAAAAAACACTCCCCTTTTATGCAGCCATGAGGAATGAACAGCAGGCTTGGTGACCTGAACAGCTTACTAATTTTATTATTTACTTGCTTTACTGAGTCACCGAGCGCCCTGACCAATTTACCACCCCTCCACTGCAACCTTGGGATGATGTGGGGCCATGCAAGCACAGATTGAGGACATTTCTGTGCAAGCAAACCTATCTTCAAACAATTCCCTCCTCCCAATATGCACCAAGTCTTTGCCAAGAGATGCACTATAATGACCCCAGGGGTCGGGCACCCCTTGAGCGACATTTTGTCCAGTGTCTCAAAAGGGCCAAATGCAACCCTCCTTAAACATGAAAGGACAGGCGGTAACCTGCCTTGTGCACCCTGTCCGCCAACCGTCCTGCAAAATAAACATCCTTAGCACCACCCCGCACAAAAGAATGACCCAGCACTTCTGTAATCTCTACCGCTTTCACGTTCACAGGGGTTACCCAGAAATCCAGTGGCCGGCTCATATCCTTGTGTCTACGATCTGCATCCACAGGTGAGAAAAGGGGAGAGGAGATGGTGGTTAGCTGCGATCCAGATAACATGTGCAGGCTAACGTAGGACTTGTAGTTATCGGAGAACCATGTGCCAGTTCTTTGCACCACCATGCCCATCAGTCTCATTGCTGCTGCAGTGGTGGCCGCCCTAATCATAAGAGTGATACCCAAACTTAGCAGGGTCGTACTCCGCTGTCCGCAGGGCCCCATCAAGTACTCTGCAGAACTGAAACCTGGTCAGTGGTGTCCCATCATTATACACCAGAAGGGGGCCCCCCAATCCCCTGGGGCCGATCAGCTAGGAATGACTCCAGGTTACTCAGTGGGCAGCATGAATTACCTGGTGGCCTATGCAAGAGGGTACGGTCGCCCCTACCAACCTGGTCCGTCTTGGTGCAGGGAAATGTTAATCGCATGGGAAGCCTCCAACCACGAAATATGTGCCAGCTGCAAAACCCCTTCCAGATCCCTCTTGTTCTTTGTCACTATTTCACCCACCCTGAAGGCCCCATAGAAAGCAAGGGTAAAAGCAGCCCTGAAGAGACAGGCTTCCTCCGGTGACCTACAGAGGTTCCCCAAGGAGTCCAAGATTGCTTCAAGCTTGTCTGTGTTGATGGTGCAACTAGAGTCTGGCTGGGCCCCCTCCAAACGCTGCCTGCCCGCAAGGGTCTCTGCACCAAGAAAGTTTTGGTCACATCCATGTGCCCCAGCACTTTCGCAAAAAAGGAGTTTGGCGTCTAGCGCATGCAACTGAACGCCCTTTGTCCCTTAGAGATCCCAGGAGTGCCAGGATTGAGAAGGATGTAAAAAATTGCCCACCCCTAAGCGCCCCAAGAATTTGCAATATGTGTTAAATGCCCCCTCATAGGCACGCCTCATCCTGGGCGCTAAGCTGGCTGCCGCGAGAAAATGCAAGCTTGGGCACCAGTCTGCCACAGACAGTCCTGGAAAGGCGTAGAATACTTCGCTGCTCCTGGGTGGTGGTACCTTAAAGCCTGCATCTTGAAACGAGATAAAGCATCAGAAACATTGTTTAACACACCCTGGACATGTTTGGCCCTAAACAGCACATTAAGTTTCAAATACTGTAATACGATTTCCATGAAAAAGCTGAGGATCATTTTGCTGACTGCTGATTAATACATTCTACCACTGTCATATTGTCGGGCCAGAATCTGACAGACTGATTGCAGAACTGCTCTGGCCAGATAGACAGCGCCACCAGAATGGGAAAAAGCTCAAGAAAACCAATGTTAACAACCAGCCCAGACTACATCCAGTCACTGGGCTATCGCTGCGTGCACCAGGCCGGGCCCAGGATAGCACCAAAACCTTTGCTGCCCACCGCATCAGTGAAGAGACCTAACCCTTCACTAGTCCTGGCCACGCCACACCTTCCTCCCATTGAATTACCGTAAGAATGCCTCCCAGATCCTCATATCTTTTCTGACCTCACTAGACAACCTAGTGTGATGATGTTTCTACCCAGGCCAGACATTGCCGGCCTACGAGAAGAGGCGGGCCTTGGGGATGACCCTAGGGTGAAATTCAACTGTCCTGCCGCCTTTTGCAACTTCTGCAGGGTTAACTTCCTTGCTCCCAGACATTTTTGCAAGGCTTGAGCAAGGGAGGAAACCTTCTCCAAAGGGAGCGTCGAATCCCCAGCAACAGAATCTAAACTCTGTCCCCAGAAACTCAGTGGCAGTCGCAGGCCCCTCAGTCTTTCACTGAGCCAGGGTTACCCCAAAATCTCTCATCAATTTGCAGAGGGACTGCAATGCCTCGGCGCACTACTCCGATCCAGGTGGACCCAAAAAGAGAAAGTCGTCAAGATAGGGCAACACCCACTGGTGGCCTGACCACCGTATAAAGACCCATTTGAGGAACGAGCTAAACTCATCAAAATAAGAGCATGAGACCAAACAGCACATTGGCATGCATTTATCAAAGTAAAAGGAGCCCTCAAAGTGGAATCCTAGCAGATGGAATTCCTGCAGATGCAGGGGGAGCAAACGGAAGGCTGACTGTCAGACTTTGCTGAGAGTCCGAGGTCCCAGTTCCTGCAGCATCTGAATTTCCTGGGAAGCGTACTTGACCGAGCATAAGGCCCCATCATTAGCCTCATTCACTGACTGACCTCCGGGAGCAGATAAGTTGTGTATTAATCTGAACTCCTGGGGTCCTTCTTGGGGTCCACTCCAGGGGAAGCAGATTAAACCCTCGAGGGAAACTGAATCAAAGGGACCTGCCACCCTCTCCAGACTCATCTCCTTGAGGATCTTTGCCAAAGCCACTCCATGATTCAACCTGTGCAACTGCTGATTCCTACAATAGGAGGCACCCACGTACCCTTGCTCTGTGATATGGAAATCTTCCCTGAAGCCTTCATCCAAGACCTGAGCTGCCGGGGGAACCATTTGTAAAAAGGTAAGAGGCTTCTTTATATAAAAATTGTAGTTTATTTGAAGTTGGATAGAAGAAGCACAGCACATCCGTTAGGCTGAAGATGCAGGGAAAATATCGCAGTTGGGGTAGAATCTGGAACCAAGGATGTAAGATGCAGGCACGCATCTTACATTCCAGGCTCCAGCACAATGGGTAAAATACAGAGAATAAACAAGCACAGGAAAAGCAAGAATGCAACACATCTTATCCCTATAAAAGAAAAATCAACACAAGTACCTACTAGGTATTCTTTTAGGTCTAATTTCAGATTTGACTCTAGAAGCAACGGACAAATCTTTATGGGGAAAACTTTGGTGAGATTCACTAACTTTCACATGAGGAGACGCATTAACTTGCGCACGTGATGGTGATGGAGAAGAGTCAGGAGAACCAAGAGAACTGGACGAATTAGAGGAATTAGGACATCTGGCCACCCTACGAACATTCCAAACTCTACCATCTTGTGTGGCAACACTGTTTTTGAACACTTTGACCACTTTAATGGGAGGGAAGAATTTAGAAGATCCTTTAACCAGAAATCCAGGTTTTTTCACCCTCACCCACTCTCCTACAACAAAATCATGTAGTTTGACATTCATTTTTGAATCAAACATAACTTTCATATATTTTTGCTTATCTTCAACACGTTTAGCAACACTCTCGACATCAACTTTAGAAATATTCCTATTAAGCTTTTTAACCCACCAGGGGCAAATGACAGAAGTGGGTTCCCTACCTTTCAGAAGTTTGAAAGGACTCGCACCTGTGACGGAATGAGGAGTGATGCGATAGACCCAGAGTCTATTCCTGACCACATTTAACCAAGAATCGTCAGAAGAACTCATCCCAGTAATGCAATCCTTGAGGACACGATTAAAACGTTCTACCTGACCATTCTCCCTAGGCTCATATAAAGAAACAGTATGATGTTTAATACCACAGCTGTCAAGAAACTGTTCCACTTCAGAAGAAATCAGCTGTGTACCATTGTCAGTGACAAAAGTCTCAGGAAAACCTTCCCTAGCAAAGGTCTCTTTCAAGAAAAGCAAAACAGCCTGAGAAGAAACATTACTTACAAATTTAACTTCCGGCCATTTCGAATGGTAATCTACCAAAACTAAAGCAAAACGGGCATTTAAAGGCAACTGTTTAAAAGGAGATGTCAAAAGCTACCTTTTGCCAAGGGAATTTAGGCCAAGCTACAGGCTTAAGTGGAGCAGAAGACAAATGAAGCATTTTATCGCTGTTCATACACTGAGAACATTCCCTTACCATTCTATCAATCATTTTGTCAATGCCCGGCCACCAGAAGTTTTCTCTAACCAGACGTTTCATAGATGACATACCAATATGACCTTGGTGGGCCAACAACAAAATCCTCTCTTGTAAAGAGGCAGGAGGAATTAACTTACCAGTCTTGAAAAGAAGACCACCAAACTCTTCAATCTCCGAAGCAACCTGGGAAAAGGAAGCCAAATCAGACGGAATGGACTTACTATTAGGCCATCCACTTTTGACAAAGTCCAAAATTTGTTGACTCACAGAATCTTTTCCCATTTCTCTAAACCATTCTTCCTCAGTTAAAGTTAAGAACTCCTGAGATATACAATCTTCTATAGAAGCAACTACATCTACATCCTGGTCAAAGGTAGAAACCTTATCAACACTACATGGTAACCTGGATAGAAAATCTGCCGTGACGTTGCTTTTACCAGGAACATACATGATCTCAAAGTCGTATTCCTGAAGACGTGAAGACAAACGAGCAATCCTTGCAGTCGAGTTCTAACCACCACCAGGGGACAAAATTCCTACTAATGGTTTGTGGTCCGTTCTCAAAATAAATCTGTTCCCCCACACATAATTTCTAAAATGTTCCACAGCCCAAATGCAGGCTAGTAACTCCTTTTCAATAACAGAGTATCTTCTTTCGGTGGAAGATAAGGTTCTAGAAGCAAAAGCTACGCACCATTCATCCTTCCCAGCACTCTGACTCAACACAGCACCAATGCCATACAAACTAGCGTCCACAGTGATGATACATCTCTTACTAATACAAAATGATTTGAGTGTAGGAGCATTAACAATCTCACTCTTAATTTGTTTGAAGGCTATATCTTGTCTGTCCGTCCACACAAATTTGGCAGAACTCCTAGTCAGTTCTCTTAAGGGTTCCATCTTGTTAGCGAAATTTTGAATGAATTTACTATAATATTCGCATAACCCCGCAAAAGAGAGCAATTTTTCTTTAGTATCAGGGGCTGGTGCTTTCATAATGGCATCTACAAGATCTTTCTTTGGTACTACACCTTCTCCAGAGAGAGTATGTCCCAAATATTCTACCGATTTACAGAAAAATTTACATTTGTTGGCCTTAATAGTTAAACCAAACAGTTCTAACTTTGCACAGACTTCCTTAAGATGAGCATGATGTTCACAGTTATTTTTGGAAAATACAAGAATATCGTCTTGAAAGCATTTGACAAATGTTAGGTCTTTAAAAATGTGATACATTGCCCTTTGAAACACTGAAGCAGGTGACGCCAGACCGAATGGCATTCTCTTGAACTGAAATAATCCATATGGGGTGATGAATGCAGTAAATTGTTTAGAGTCTTCAGTGAGTTCGATCTGGTGATATGCAGATCTAAGGTCTAATGTTGAGAATACACTAGCCCCATCTAACATGCAAAGCATTTCATTTATGTTAGGAAGTGGGTGACAATCCGTAACTAAGCTCTTATTAAGTGCCCTTAAATCCACACATAGCCTAATACTTTTATCGGATTTAATGGCCAAAACAATGGGGGAAACCCATTCGGACGATTCCACTTCCTCAATTATATCATCTTTCACCATGGAATCAAGCATGTCTCTAAGCTCGTCCCTAATACTAATCGGCACTCCCCTTAATTTCTGTTTAACAGGGACAGAATTGGGTTTGACTTTGATCCTGTGACTAAACCCGTTCAATTTGCCTAATTTGTCAGAAAACACTTTAGGAAAGGTACTAGAGATCTCAGTGAACTCAGGTAATTCAGTATAGTCCCCATCAGAAATAGCCAGAACTAACACAGGATCTTTAAGTCTGGGGTTTAAAGAAACACCAAGTTTCGCTTGATCCCTCCACCCCAAGACATTCACTCCCTTCCATGCAACATAAAGTTTTATATTAGCAGAATTACTTTTGATTGTAAGCAGAACTTCCTTAAAGCCAATAAAATTGATCATGGACCCATCAAAATTGTAAGCACATATATCCGGCTTTGATAAAGAATTAATATCAATTAAATTCCCAAAAGATTTAATACAATACTCATGTGTGATAATGGTCCGAGGAGAACAGGAGTCCACCATAAGCTCTAACACTTTGCCCAGAATAGTAACAGGACTTTTAGGAGAATTTAGTGTGTCTGCTTGAGATAAGTCTATTGATTCCTGTACGGAAACTACAATACCAAACTCCTTAATATCTGAATCATTACATGCTTTGTCATTGACATATGATACACTTCCAGAAGGACGTTTATATGTAGAAAAGGAAGACCTTTTTGTGTCTTGGAACGGTCTTGCGGGAGTTTTACACATTTTGGAAAAATGTCCAGAGCGTCCACATTTATTACATTGTCTAGTAATGGCTGGACAATGCGGAAAAGAAGCAATGTGGTCAGGATTACCACATCTAAAACAAAAGAATTGTCTAGCCTTCACATCATTCTTGTTGGAAGATACAACATTTCTTTGTTCCTGGGGTTTAACTACACTAACTTCGCTAGAAGAGGTAGAAATACTTGAAGAGGTTGAAGCAGTAGACGCTTTATCTAATGTTTTTATCCATTTATCAGACTGTTCAAGAGCTTTAGCAGTACTGATCGCTATTTCCGAACTAGGATCACCTAAGATCCACAACTGCTCTTGAACCTTTTTACTTTTTACGTGTACAATGATTTGATCTCTGATCATTTCGTCTGTCATAAGGCCAAAATTACAATGTAAAGATAATGCACGTAAAGCTGTAAGAAAATCATCAAAACATTCTTTTTCATCTTGAACTCTGGTATAAAACTTGGTATACACCCGTTACGACGCAACTTTTACTCCGCACTACCATTACAACGCGGGCATTACAACGCATGACATTACAACGCATTGCGCTGGGGGGCGCTCTAGGATAAGAGGTAAGTTTAATTTACTATCCAACACCTTCCCTAGGGTCCACGGGGACTGGAGTTAGAATAGTAAATTATACTTACCACTATCCAGCACCCCAAAGCGCTATGCGTTGTAACGGTATTCGTTGTAAATACCGCGTTGTAATGGTATGCGGAGTAAAAGTATGCGTTGTAACGTCATACATCCATAAAACTTAAACCTATTTAGTGCGACACTAGTAATAGGCTTGAATCTCCCTTCAATCCTAGAAACTGCTTCATCATAAACATTACTATCACCCCCAGATCTTACATGAGGTAAGGTTCTAAAAACGAATTGCCCTTCTGAGCCGAGACAGTGTAGAAATATGTTCTTTTTCCTCTCCGCAGACATGCGTTCTCCATCCATGGCTTTGAGATATGTAAAAAATTCCTCTTTCCATCTTGTCCATGGAATGGGTGGATCACCCTTAGACTGTAAAAATTTTGATGGTGGATCAAACTGCATGTTAGATGCAGGCTGAAAAATAAATGTTAAATAATAACCTAAGAGTAATATTAATAGAAGTGAAACAAAATAAATAATAAAAATATCCAGTAGATGGCAGTCTAATAAAAGGAGTACAAATTTCCACTGAAGATCTCCACAGAAAATACCAGGATAAAACTAGGAATGTGGAAGCAGCTTGTAGCCAAGTAATAACAAGCAAGTCACTGAAATAATGTTCCCAAAATAGTATTGATGAGGAAATTGTAAAGTAAGTGTCAATAAAAATTATTCATGAAAATAAATAAATGTAGGGACACACGCAGTGAGAAAGAGCGTGTCCAACAGTACCTTTATCTTTTCAGTTAAAACGAAATGATTCAAATGCGCTTGCCCGGTGAAATCGATGCAATTCTTCATGTTACACACACTCGGTGATAGGTTGCTATGGCAACGAACACAGCAGATCTGCGTGATGCGCAATGGCTTGGGGAGTAATGCGCCAAGGTACGCGATGACGCGTGATGACTCACAGAGGCTGGTTCCCAATAGCCAATCAGGAGTAGTAAGCACTGGAAGATGCTGATTGGTCGGCTGGTTTTCAATAGCCAATCAGGAGTAGCAAGTACTGGAAGATGCTGATTGGTCCGAGCGTCGGTGTTTGCTGACGTAGTGTAGCTATTGATTTCACGAAGAAAATTAAGGAAAACACGAAGAAATCAATAATAAGCTGAATACTTAGCGCAACTTCACCGGAGTAATAGGAAAACGAGTAGGAAATATTCCGCTTCCTTCTTGAAATAGACAGAATGACTTCTGAGGATGATAACGTGGATTCTTTAAATCTCTGCTCCTGTGCTTCGAAGAGATGTGGCAGAAAATAGATGAGAGTCCCTCGTCGCCAGTGTAAAAAGGTAAGAGGCTTCTTTATATAAAAATTGTAGTTTATTTGAAGTTGGATAGAAGAAGCACAGCACATCCGTTAGGCTGAAGATGCAGGGAAAATATCACAGTTGGGGTAGAATCTGGAACCAAGGATGTAAGATGCAGGCACGCATCTTACATTCCAGGCTCCCGCACAATGGGTAAAATACAGAGAATAAACAAGCACAGGAAAAGCAAGAATGCAACACCATTGCTATCCAATTGACTGGGTAGGGAGCTCTAAGAGGGGGTGAACAGTCTTGCTTCTCATCACCTCTGCCCTTGGACTTTCTGAAGCACTTGGACTCTGGATGGGATGACAAGCCACAGAATGAGCAACAATGCTTGATTTTACAAGTACTCGATGGCCGGGTACAAGATCGTTTGTTATAGTGTAGTGTAGTTCCTATATTCCCAATAGCCTCTGCGCATTGGAATAATATACCCTATAGATATGACATAGGACTGAGGTCAGTATGTCTCTATCGAGTATACTAAACTTAATTGTGAGTGCCAGCTAGCTCAGAGGTCACTAGAAACTTTCTCGAATACACAAGAAGGGATTAGTTTCTGACAACCGCATCAAGATGACAACTTTGTTTCCCAAGAATAAAACGTATCTTCAGAGTCGTGGAAACAATAGATAACTATTTTACTCAGTCAATCATGCATACCGTCCCCCTAAAAACATGCCCTCCTTTGTGTCAATTCTGCAGGAACTCCTAGCTACTCTGGTGGTCAATAACTCGTCGGTCCTTCTCTTGGGCGACTTCAATTATTGGCCTGGGGACCCCAGGGAAGACCAGGCCTCTAAAGACTTTTCGGCCACTCTTCATTGCCTTAATTTTTCCCCCCATATCCCTACCCACATTCACGGACACACTCTGACCAAATCTGGTCAGCCAGTCGCGTCATTTTTTTTTCCCACCATCCTTCCATGCACCTGGTCGGACCACTGGCTGATCTCTTTCTCCATCGATCTTGGCGCAACAGATAAACCCCCATTGTCCAAGAACATTCTAGCCCGGAACTGGAACCGGGTCGATCTTAACTCTCTTTACGCCTCTCTTGCTTCTTCCTCTCCTGATCTATCTGATCTCTCCCTCGATCTTCAAGTGGACGCCGTAAATTCATGGTTGTCCGCCTCTTGCGACTTGGTCGCCCCCCTCAGGAAAGTTAAGGCCTGTCTCCCCCATGAAGCTAACAAATTGTTCTCTAATGAACTTAAAACCCTTAAATTGGACCTTAGACTGTCAGAACGCCAGTGGAGGCGCAATTATTGCCCCACCTTGCGGGCCAAATATAAATCTCTCCTTAACAGCTATAAGAGAGCTGTCCTCTCAGCCAAAACCAAATACTTTTCTGAGAAGATCACATTGGCGGCCAATAAATCTAAAGAGATCTTTTCCATTGTTTATAATTTGGTTGCTTCTGACGGAGTCAACCCTAATCTTGTTCCCTCCCAAGCTCTTTGCTCCTCTCTTAATGATTTTTTTATAGAGAAGATCGCTAATATCAAACGTAACATTCATCTGGCGCCTTCTCTTCCTTCTTCGCCTCTCCTTCCCTTGCCTTCTTCCCTTCTTGATCACTTTCCACCTATCTCAAAGGAATCTTTCCTTGCCCTCCTTAGGAAAGTTAAATCTGGTTCCCCCGCGGACTGTGTGCCGGCTCGCATTTTAAGGGGGCTGTTCCTTAGTTGCCTTGATCCGCCCCTCTCTCTCCTCAATGCCTCAATATCTCAAGGATTAGTCCCATCATTCTTTAAATCGGCCATAGTTATCCCCATCTTAAAAAAACCTGTTTTAGACCCCACCCTCCCCACTAATTTTAGGCCCATCTCTCTTCTCCACTACCTTGGGAAGATCCTGGAGAGTCATATCACCACCTGTCTCTCTGCTTACATCGAGGACAACCACCTTTTGGCCTCCCACCAAGCGGGATTCCGTCCTGTCCACTCGACTGAATCAGTGGTCCTCTCCGTCCTAGACGAGCTGAAGAGTAAGGCTGACTCCAACCTACCTCAAGCCTTGGTGCTCCTTGATCTGTCCGCTGCGTTTGACACGGTCGACCATTCCAACCTTCTCGGCCGTGTCAGGGCAGCGGGCGTTCAGGGCACCGCCCTCTCTTGGCTCGCCTCCTTTCTCCAAGGGCGGTCGCAGGCGGTTCATCTCTCAGGCTTCTCTGCCCCCACCCGCTTGGTACCTTGTGGGGTTCCCCAAGGCTCTTCCCTGTCCCCCCTCCTTTTCAATCTTTACATTCACCCCCTTATTGTTTCTCTGCTTGACATGAAGGTCTCCATGTACAACTACGCGGATGACCTTCAGCTTGTATTTGACCTTTCCCCTTCCCCTGACTCCCTCTTGAAATTTCACACCACCCTTACTTTTATTTCAGACAGGATGAATCATAACCATCTTAAGCTAAATCCGGATAAGACGGAGTTGGTCCTGACAGGTGGTTCTTCCAGCCCCTGGTCTGCTGCCTTTGGCCCTCCACCTTTGGTCCTCCCCCGGTCCCCTCTGCTTCAGTTAGGACTTTGGGTATTAAAGTTAGCCAGGACCTATCCATGCATCCCCAGATTAGCTCAGTCGTTTCATCCTGTTTCTTATCCCTCCGTATTATCTGTAAAATCTCTAGTTTTTTTCCCCTTAAACTTATTGTTCTGGCTATGATTCTCTCCCGTCTAGATTACGGGAACAGCCTGTACTTGGGCATTCCTGCCTACGAACTGCGCCGTCTTCAGGCCATCCAGAATCAAGCCGCTGTCTCATTTACCATCTTCCTAAGTTTCATCACATCACTCCCCTACTCAAGTCCCTTCATTGGCTTCCCATTCCTCAGAGAACCCTTTTCAAGATGGGTTGCCTAGTCCTAGTTGGCCCGCGCCTCACTGCCCCGGTTTTCATAAATTCTTTGATCAGTCTCTACACTCCCAGTCGCACCCTCCGCTCTTCCAATCAGGTCCTTCTCAATGTCCCTCGCTTTCGTAAATCCAGAGTTGGTGGAACTAGGTTCTCCATTCTAGCCCCCCGCTTCTGGAACAGTCTCCCTCTGACCATCAGGTCCATCATTGTCTACCCCCAGTTTCGTAAGCGCTTAAGACTCATCTGTTTGCCCAAGCTTATTCTTTTTAAACTTCCCTAGGTCTGCCTCTGTGTGCTTCTGTCAAACCTCAGCGCCAGGAAGCTGCTTGGTCGCAGTGCGCTTTATCAAGAACTTTCAACTTCAACTTCATGCTTCGTTTCTACAGAGTTGCATAGAAATCGAGAGACGAGCGTTTCAATAAAAAGGGGTTTATTGAACATTCTTTTTTCGCATGCAAGAGAGGTGAACTGCTACAATCGTTAGACAGAATGCAAAGTATAATGTGTACAGCGTAAACAGTAATATAAAATACTGTAATAGCATTGTCTGGTGCTATGACATATAAAAATACATACATAAATAACACAGGTTAAAATACTCAACTGGTGCTTCTAAAATACGCCTACCCCGATGTACCAAACCTAGGTCTAGTACGAGGGAAGAAGTGTGGTCTTTAGCATAGATTTAGTTCTGCCAAGAGTTGCCAAAGGTTTCTCTAGGTTCTAATCATCTCCATATGTTAGAATGAGAGATGCTGGTATCTCTTTCACAGGCTCGATTTCCCAACACCCCGCAAGGGGAGTCAAAAACACTGGAGCTGGATTTCTCGGCAGAGGAGGACCGCTTCTGATCAGTGCGTCAGCTGGAGAGTTGGCTTCCTTCGGCACTTGCTGTAGCGAGCTGCGTCGTGCAAGTAGGTAGTCGAACTGCACCAAACCACACTGTGCTTTGCCATAGCAAGTGAAGGTATATTTATACCTTGAAGGTGTTCAGGAATGCCAGCTTTGACGTAAAGTCAGGCATATGAACGTCATGAATGAACCCCTAAGGAATAGATGTTCATGTATGATAACTGAGTTCTTGGAGAAATCAATATTCAAGCAAGGGGAAGTCCCTAATGGCTTAAGCATCTGGTTTTCCAAGAAATCGTTGTGACTTAGATGAACGGATGGAAGTAGCCATGCCTGTATTTGGGCTGCATGAGCTATGCCTAAATAAGGACTGGATTTTCTATGCCTATATATGGACAATGTGAATTGTACCTATATAAGGGCATGAATCGGGAAATTCAATCTGAATCTAAAAACTTACACAACAATAGTCCCAACAGGAACTTTCCACCCTCCCCCAAGCTAAATGCCGACCCAGAGCCCACTCAAAAGGGCTGACTGGGGGGTAGCGTCAGAGCGTTGAGGTTTGATATTACGCAGCCATGTGATAACATCGATCTGATCCCACTGCAGTGTGGGCCTGGTGGCCTTATTCCTCCTAAATTCCCTATCGTACTCCTTCCAGGCTGTGCCACCGTACTCATCTGACACGCAGGCTATTCTATTCTGATAGCATGCAAGCTGGGCATCCGCGTTACTAAAATGTGCAGCCAGAATAGCCCGATAGATTGTAAAACCTTTCACCCAATTCACCAGCGTTTCTTCGACCTTCCTTTTGTATGGCCAATGGCCACAGTCCCTAGAATGAGAACATTCCTCGCAGTGCATGGCCTCCTCTCTTTCAGGCTTATCCACAAGAAAGTCAAAAATGTCTACATAAGCCCCCTTCCAAATTGTTTTCTTTTACTTCCATTGAAACATGTCTGCCTAGCTGGTCATGCCCCTACCACACATCACCCAAACCAAAACTCTGTAATGGAGTCACAGTCCCTGAATTTGTGGGATCCTGAGTAGGGGGAGCCGTCGCTGCCATGCCCATGGGCGCACTGCCCGCCAGTGCTGTGCCTGGCGCTGAAGGTCCCTGCAACGCTGAGTGGGGGGTCCCACTAACCCCCACTGCAGGAGTGACCCCCAAAAGCTCCACCTGACGCCCTGCAGGGGCCACAGAGGTAACTGGGGTCACCCCACTGACACTAGCAAAAACCACTACAGAAACAGCACTTGCTTGTGTTTCCTGACTGACCGTATCATCAAGGTGCACAACTGATCGCCTGGTCCTCCCTAAATCATCCCCCTCACCAACATCGGTAGGAGCCCCCACCCCCCTTTCCCCCTCCAAAAAGGGGCAGCCAACATCCCCACCTTGGAGAGCAAAGGCAAAACACTGGCTGGCCAGGGCCTACCGCAGGCGTAACTCCAATTATCATACAACTGTTACCATTCCAGACAATACCCTCGCTGACCACATTTCCCTTTATCGCTGATACATTACCCTGAGACACCCACAGGCCTGAGTTACCTGCAACCAGGGTCTGACCCACCAGAACCGCTTTCGCTGGGGCACCACCCTGTGCCCCTTTCAGACTGGGATTAGCTGCAGACGGGCAACCCCGTCTCAGGACACCCCACCAATACTGTCCTGGTAGCATGCCCCCTGGCCCACTTTGGGGGGACTGGGGTAGATGCTGCCCTAGGGGCCACACCTGGTTTCCCAGGCCTCTTCGCCGGTGCTACATGGCCGCCTTGCTTCTCCATCAAAGCTAAACAAAAACCTCCATAGCGTCCATCCTACGTATTGAAGCTTCCTAAACCACCTCCCTCCGCGGGTGCCTGAAACCCTTCTGTGCATCTCATTGATAGACGTAGAGGCTAAGCTCTATGCTTCTTGTCTGCTAGCCCAGCTTCAAGACTGGATGCAGGAGAAGAATATAATCCCCAAGTTCCAGACGGGTTTTAGGCAAGGGATGGGCACCTCAACCAACCTGGCCATTTTAGCACTTTAAATCGAAAAAGCGCAAAAAAGGAAATACCGGCTATTCGCATGTTTTGTGGATATCAAATCTGCCTTTGACCGTGTAAGCAGGAGTCATCTCTGGAAGAAACTTAATGTTTGGGGTTTGCCAAGAGCAATGCTCAACGCTATAATTTCCCTACACACGGATACCTGGGCAAGAGTAAAGCTGGGAGATGGGCACAGCACAACCCCAAGCATCCATACGCAATGAGGCTTGAAACAAGGCTGCATTTTAGCTGCCAGCCTATTTAACTTGCTTCTATCAGACATTGCAAAATATATTGAAAAACCCGATTGCCATCCGCCGAACATGGCCAATGAGTCAGTTGCCATCTTACAATATGCAGATGACATTGTTTTGTTGAGCCAAACCCCTATTGGCTTACAGAGATCAATAAACAATCTAGCAACCTACTTGGATCAGAAACAACTGGAGCTAAACAAAGAAAAAACAAAAATTGTTCGCTTAGTGGATCCCAAAAAAACCAAGTTTAAATGGTCGTCCAAAGGGGCAATTGTGGAAGAGCAGCACTCATATAAATATCTTGGCGTAACAATTGGGCAGGGCGCATCTTATAAGGAACACAAATTGGAATTAAAAGCTAAAGCTCAATCATTAATTTACGCATACAGACTACTACGTAAAAAATTGGACTTACCGAATTACTCTCATTTGTTAAAAGTCATGGCCGCACAAACCCAGCGCAGCCTGTCGTACGGTTTGGTCCCATGGTGCGGTAAGGAAGCGGATTTATTGAACGAGCTTCAGACAAGGATTTACAAGGCCGTTTTTGGCCTGCCAAAATGCGCTTCCCCTTCTCAGGTCCGACTGGAATTCGGCCTCCAGCACCAGAAATTCCAGGGAATGAGCGGATTTGTTAAACTTTGTCACAAATTCCGCTCCTCTAACCCAGACACCCTGAATAGATTATGCTGGGACGAAATCAAGCACCAGATGATAGAGCGCGCAGGTCACCCGACTATAATTTTCACCATATGCACACTTGGGCCCATAAATTCAATTTACCATATTTATTGATCGGGTAACCTACACTGTATCAGTAACCCTTGTTCATTCCTATTTATTTCCAATGTACCTGACTTACCAATCCTTGTCACAGGTACTTATGATCACAATGGATCAGGGAGCTAGCTGCAAAAGATAAGCAGTCACCAAAATACAATAACATTTATAATAATTGTACTCTTTACAATAACCACAGACTCAGGAAGTTTTGAAAACCTTTATCTAGTCTTTATCCAAAGTAGAAAGCATGAAATTCACAGTGAGCAAACTATCAATAACCAAGATCATGAAAATGGTGTAACCATACAGAAAATAGATTATGCCAACCATTTAAACTCTAAAAGGAAGGTGAAAACGGGAACATGCTAGCAAGTATTTTCAGAAATCAGACTTAGTATGATGTGTCTAGAGGACGGGAAAGATAAGGAACATGCTAAAATAACATAGCTTGAGTACCCCTAGAAGATGGGTAAGGCAAAAGAATTTTAATTTATACTGAAGGAGTTTGGAAATAACCATGTAACTAAATGGGTAGGGAAAAATGGAACACGCTATAATTCAGAATGATCTCTTTAGTTCAGAAAAAGGAGGGTAAAGAGAAGGAACATCTATTTATTCAGAAACAGTACTTTTAGTATCCAACCTAAGGGTAAGGGAAAAATGGAACGTGCTAGTAAAAACAGCTAAAGTATAAAACTTTATTATTGGTCAGCACAGGGAGGGTAAGAAAAGGGACAAATGCGCAAATAACAATTTTAGCAGTTTCAGGATAGGACAAATAAAGGACACAAGCGTATTCCCCTTCCAGATTTATATTTACCTAGAACGGTGTGGAGACCAACCCTGGCCACGGGTCAGTTAAGGACAGTAGGAACCCCAAGGAATGCAGTCGCCAGTAGGCCAGCAGGTGCAGAATGGAAACCCAGGACAGGAAAACCAGATTAGGATCAGGACAGGATCACCAAGGTAAGACCAGCACCCGCAGTTCAGTTGCAACGCCTGCGCTACACCTTCTCTGCAGCTATCAGTCAAAACCCCGATTGGGTTCTCGAATTCCCCAGCAAAGTGCTTCGCCAGCACTAAAGGTTCTCAAAACCCCGAATGGGTCTGTGAGTCAGTCGGACAGAGTGCTCCGCAGCACCTCTGTTTTCAATCAGCTATTGAGTGCGTAGGGTCAGTGACAGGTCAGCTATTCGGACAAGTCGGACAATTTCTCTAACTAACCTAGGCTAGTTATACTGTTTTCGGGTCAGTGTACCACCCCCCAAATGTTGCAAGTGTAAGGATCCCCAATTTCGATTGGACAAAAGAGTACAGGTCATCACACCTCCTAGGATTTGACTTTCTCAAGCCCCCTATTTGCATTCTTCAGACCGCCCCTTGAATTTCGGGTTCCTATGACATGTTCCTTACACATAACAATGGTGAATTTAACAGTTTATAGATTGTGATACATTTAGCACAAATCAGCTTCTTCTACTAGGTGAAGATGCCTCTTCCCAGGCGCATCTTGGCTGGGACTGCCACTTGGTATGGTTCCAAAGGTCATTGCTGTGGAGACTCGCAGATCTCGCGCAGACTCATTTTCAAGCAAAATGGAGTACAGCATGGGACATCAGGCCATATTTCGTAATGTACCATGAAATGGAAAAGAAACAGTTTTAGAACACAGGAAAAATGAATGCACTGTATACCAGGAGTCGCTATACTATTCCCATTATTTTATAATACACTATAGCATTAAGATTAGTGCAGAACAAACTGCATAGCCAAAGCATCGCTGCAAGCTTCAGACATGTTACAACACAAAGCAGCCATTTTAACTCTAATGCGCAAGTGCAAAAGGTTTCCCACCAGAACTGCAAGTACGTCACATCACATGGGTATGACCGACGCATGCGCAGAAGAAATTCCCGCGTAGCAGCAGCCATCTTAATAGCAAGCGTATTAGGATTAATAAACACATAGGCTAGCGTCTCTGGGACACCCCAAATGTCAGAATAAAGGGAAAATAAGTAAGACAAACAAGTTGATTAATACTATTAGGGTTATTTGAGGTTCATGAGTACAAGCAAGGCGCTAGACGTGCGAATCCTTCCTCCATCAATCCCCTCTTTGATGATATTTTATATCATCACTAATTAATAGAACCAGATGCCAACTTTTGACATTTTACCCAGTTCAATCTCTTCAAACATTCTGTTCAGCTTTTTCTCAGTCTCTTTATTAGGATGAGAATTTTTCACCCTTTTATAAATCTGATTATTTAATTCCTCTAATTCAAGTTCATCAACATTTCGTTTCACTCCTCTCTTGTTCACAGTGTATTTCTTCTGGTGTTTTCGACATTTGCAGCAAATTACTATGATAAACACTACTAACCCTATACCCGCAATTGGCATCAGTACTTTACTAAAAAAGACTTTTACCTAGGTTAAAAAACCAATGACCTACAGCAGAGAGACCATCAGTAAGTCTCTTCCATGCACTGTCAACCTCAAGTGGTTTGAGCTCTTTTTCCAAATTAGTAATGTTCCTCACATACCCTTTAATTTCCACACTTTTGTCCGGTATGTAAGTGCAACAATGTTGCGCTTTGAACATTCTGCAGTCTCCGCCCTCTTTTGCCAATAATGTGTCAAGAGCAAGTCTGTTTTGTAAAACCATTGATCTGATCGCAACCATTTCAGTATTGACCATCAGGAAACCTCCAGCAGTGTCAGTTGATAACCGATCTACTACTGTTGACAATTTGCAAATTCTGTGTGTGTTCAGAGCCACTCCCACTGTAGGTATCATTGTACTAAAAATATCACCTACTATTTCACCAACACTTTCTCTTTTGCTACATACTAAATCATTAGTTCTTTCAGTGCTTCCAGTGATTTTCCCCACATGGTATATCTTTGGGAAGACAATACCAAAATAACAGCTTCCATACCAATGGTCGGGCAATTTGAAATAAGCCTTTTTCCCACATATATAATAAATTCCAGGAAACACAGGCTCTGACCCATCTTTGAAACCCCAACCCCCAATTACCTTGTAATTGTGTTCGCATTCTCTGGAACCAATGAAGATATTGTTATAATAACCAGTTTTTCTCTTTTAAGACAAAGTTTCCCCTTTTCGAAATCCAGCAACATGGCAGCATTAACCCCACCATTTGAGGTGCTTTCTATGCTTTTGGCCCATTTAGGAATTTTCTGATTTTTATCTTTTGCTTTCTTTTGGAAACTTTCCCTTCTTTTCTCTACTATATTTAAAAACATTTTCTCTTTTTCGTGTAATGAACAGGTCAAGTTATCTTTGTGTGCGTTACCTATGTCTATTTTACCTACAGTTAGAAAATAATCACTCATGTATTTTGCTACATCTCTAGTTGTATGTACAGGGTTTAGGTTTCTTCGCGCAGGAAGTTCAGAAAATGTCACATCAAGGTTTGAGTAATAATACTGTAAAGGTTCTCTTCTATAAAATAAACTAGTTAGTATACTACAGGAAATTCCATAGGTTAGTGGCAAGTGGTGATACGTCACACCTTCAGCAACCGAAGTAGGTAACTTCATGCAGACATAAGTCGTCTATTTCCATAGCTTCTACATAATGTACTAACAGGTTTGCGAAAACATTTAAATGAGTTTTGTTCTTGATCTTATTATAATGTAATCCTTCCTCATCTGGTGCTTCTAAATCTAATTTTATTTGCTTAAGGCTAAGTGGCTTTTCTGGTGCATCTACTCTTGGTGGTGTATTTCTGCGTGTGATTCTACAGTGTCTTCTGGTAAATGATTATTTGGGTACAGGTTCGGGTCTTTACTCATCATAGAAGGAATAGCTATTGTTAGTCCTATCCAAAGTATCAGTACTATTGCTACACTACATAAACATACTTGGCAGCATGTTTTTAAACAACTTCGTCTTGGTCTCCCATTCACAGAAGAATCAGACATTTTGGCTTAAAAGAAGCTTCAACCCCTCTTTGCAACTCTACACAGCTTGCTTACTCGAGCAACTTTTCAGGTTGGTTTCGCTTCTCCTTCAGCCTCGTCAGCAATCAACTCTTCCTCACTTTCGTCACTTATTTCCAAATTTTCAAATTCTTCCAGTACAAAGTAAGTCCACTCGGGGCTTGGATACTTGTTATTCAGTTTCTTTATGCGGGCACTTCTTCTCTTTGGCTTTGTCACCGCTGGGTCAGTTTGACTTGAGACCTCATTTGCCTGTTCAGATTCTTCGTTCATTGTTTTTAGTCGCAATCTCAGTCTTTTCACAAATCTGGGTACTGAGTCACCTTTTCTGAGTCTTTTAACTGGCACTGTGTCTTGGCCTTCTTCAAACACTCTTTTGTTTTCGTTCAGTTGTGGCACATTTGGTTCAAATTCGTCTTCTATATTTTCCCCTAACTGGCTAGGTCCAGGTCTTTCATCAGTTTCTTCTGCCTGGTCCCTAAACTGGCCTTGTTCAGGTGTATGCTGATTGTGGCTTTGATCTGTTTCGATTTCTTCTTCCTGAACATAATTGTCTAATCCTATCTGATCCTGTTCAAGCTCTTCGAACTCTTGATTTTCTTCCGCTTGAACTTCCGCCCTAATTTCTATCTGTCCCTCTTCTGGCGCAGGTGTTTTTGGTGGAGTGTCAATTACCTGTTCTCTCCCTATCTGGTCCTCCTCAGAATCATATTTGACTTGGATTTCAATGATCTGAGTACCTTCTTCTATACCTGTCTCGCCCTCACTATCTATCTAAATAAATTTGTCTTCTGGTTCGTATAGGGTCGATAGTCAGGTCGATTATTGGGACCGATATCATGGGACCCCTCAGCTTCACAACCTTCAGCCTCAGTTTCTTCAGGTTGCGTCACTCTCTTCGTATGGCTGGCATGGATCCAGCGAGGTACCCCTGCACACTTCACAGCTGTGGTGGTTACTAGGATCACCCGTCATGGCTTTCCCCACCTTGGTGCAAGGCAACTTTTCCGAGTATGTTTCTTTATCACAACCCAATCACCTGGATTCAGGTTATGTGCTGGAGTCATTGGCCTGGCGACAGCGTCTCCCCCAACCTGGTGAGAGATAGAACGCACTTGGTCAGCCAGTTCTTTACAGTATTCTAATACCACATCATCAGATATGCTTATTAGTTTGTATCCTGGCACCCATGCTTGCCGCATTGCTCTTCCCATTAGTATCTCATGGGGGCTCAAGCCCGTGTTCCGATCTGGATTACTTCTGAGTCCCATCAACACAAGTGGCAAAGCATCAGTCCATTCCAATTGAGTGTATTCACACATTTTTCCCAATCTTGCTTTAATTGTGCCATTCAGTTGTTCCACCACTCCAGAAGCCTCGTAGCAATATGCACAATGCAGTTTTTCCGTGATTTTGAATGCTTCACAAATCTGCTTAATTATTTCATTTTGGAAATGACTTCCTCTGTCAGATTCAATCGTGACTGGGAAACCGTAACGAGGTATAAGTTCCCTAAGTAATAGTTTAGCTACTGTAATGCTGTCATTTCTACGTGCGGGGTAAGCTTCCACTCACTTTGAAAACAGGCAGACAATGACAAGTAGGTACTTCATTCCTCGACAAGGGGGTAACTGAATAAAGTCTAGTTGTAGTCGAATAAAGGGGCCCTCTGCCTTTCCAATTGTTCCTGGTAATACCACAGTTTTCTTTCCAGGGTTAAATTGCTGACAAACCAGACATCTCTGGCAGAGTGCCTCTGCTACGTTTCTGAATTTCGAATTGAACCATGTCTGGTGAAACATGCGAATCATCGCGTCTCTGCCTAAATGTGTATCTCCATGTATCAACCTAGCCATATGAGCAAGCAGACAGTCTGGCAACACAGGCATACCATCCGCATAAACAATGACACCATCTTCCACCCTCCTCTGGCAACCAAAGTTTCTCCACCTTTGTTTTTCCTGTGGCTCTGCTGTTTCCTGTAGATCTCTCACTTCCTCCCATGTATTCACTCCCTCTAGCATCATAAGTTGGCATCTGTTTCCGTTTCCCCCAACCTTTATATTGATGGCTATTCAGTATCTTGCACAATGTTGGGCTAACTGGTCCGCATATCGATTACCTGCTGTCACTTTGTCATCTCCAGATTTGTGAGCAGCACACTTGACCACAGCCAATTCTTATGGTAACTGGATTGCTTCCAGTAAATTCTGCACATAATTTCCATTTCTGATAGGGGTGCCTGAAGAAGTCAGGAACTCCCTTTAATAATAATAATAATAAAACCATTGCTAAAGCGCCTGGTTACACTCAGCACAGTGTGTCCCCGCGCTAAGATTGCTGTCAGCACCCTGAGTAGCTGTGACACCAGGCTAAGAGACAATGCATATTCTAACTGAAAATTAAGTATGTGGGAAAAGGTAGGTTTTCAATTTAAGACGAAATCTTGCTTCTGATGGTTACATACGGAGTTGAGTGGGAAGCTCGTTCCAGTATTTACCCGCCAAGTACCTGAATGAGCGGCCTCCCATTCTAGCCTTACGAATGCGAGGTACCCTGAAAAGCATAGTTCCCAGTGATCTCAAATTACGTCTGGGACAGTGAATGGTTAGAAGCCTTTGTAAGTACTCTGGGCCTTTCCCTTGGGCAATGCGATGTGCGATGCACAACACTTTAAACCTAATGCGTTCCTTGATGGGGAGCCAGTGAAGTGTTGACAGGGCCTGTTTTCCTGATGCTCTACGAGGCAAGTTCAGCACCAGGCGTGCAGCAGCATTTTGAACACACTGCAGCTGATAAAGCCCTTTTTTGTTTAGGCCAATGAGCAAGGAATTGCCATAGTCAAGATGGGGCGTGACTAAAGCATGGATTAGAGTTTTCCTGGCACTGATAGGTAGAAGATCTAACACTTTGCGTAGTGTTTTAAGAATACCATAGCATCTTCCTATCACTTTACCAACATGTTGTGTAAAGGTAAGGCTAGAGTCCAATAGGACACTTAAGTTCTTCACAGTCTCCGAAGGAGAAGGCGTCGGACCTAGTTCAGGCGGCCACCACGCAGGCGACCAAGTGGGTGGAATTTTTCCGATAACCAACAGCTCAGCCTTGTCACCATTTAAACGCAGACAGTTCTCATTCATCCAGCTTGCTACTGCCGTGAGGCAGGTGGAAAAATTGATTGCAGCTTCATTCTGTCCCTGGGTAAGTGTGATCATTAATTGAGTATCATCGGCATATGTGACGATGTCTACTCCAAATGATTCCACAATATGGGCTAGGGGTTCCATATAAAGATTAAATAATGTCGGGCTCAGACTTGAGCCCTGAGGGACCCCATGCCTCAACCCCCGGGGGGAGGATTTAAATGGAGGACAATGCACTTGAAAACTTCTGTTCTTGAGAAAAGATCTTATCCATTCGAGGGCCAATCCTTCCACTCCCATTTCTGAGAGGCGCGACAGCAGCATGGTGTGCGATACGGTGTCAAATGCCGCACTTAGATCTAATAAAACCAATGCTGCTGTCTGCCCCTCATCCACTATCTGTCTCAAAAGTTTCGTAGAGAAAAGGACCGCTGATTCAGTGGAATGGCTAGTTCTAAACCCCGACTGAGTGGGATGTAAGAGGTGACCCTCTTCCAGATATTCCATAAGCTGCGCATTAACTATTTTCTCCACCACCTTCCTACAGTAATTGTATGAAGGTGGCCAAAGTCATGCACAACCCCATAACCATATTGGCTATCAGTATATATGGTTATCTTCGAGTTCCTCCCTAATTTACAAGCTTTTGTTAATGCAACCAATTCAGCTATTTGTGCAGACTTGACTCTGTGTAAATAGGATGCTTCCACTGGACCTCCTAGAGTACACACTGAGTAGGCAGCACTTAGGCCACCTTCCTCATGTCTCATGCATGAGCCGTCTACAAACAGCTCATAATCTTCATCAATTAAAGGATTTTCTTTTATGTCTGGGCGTGGTTTTGTACTAAACTCGGTCAAGTCAATGCAGTCATGTTCAGTTTCCTCCCTCACTTCTGCTGTGAATGAGTTAGGCAGTAAGGTAGCTGGGTTCAGAATATTACATCTAGCAATAGTCACGTTTCCAGCACCTACAAGGATTCTCTCATACTTTGTCAGCCGACTAGGTGTGAGATACTGGGTCGTCAGTAAAATTACAACAGAATGTGGAACATACACAGTTACTGGATGTCCCATCACAATGGACTCACTCTGTTCAAGACTTGTGCATGTTGCAGCTACAGCTTTCAAACATCCAGGTAATCCAGCTGCTACTGGGTCCAATGTGGAAGAAAAATATGCCACTGGACGTCGGGTCAAACCATGAATTTGGGTCAGGACTGAAAGTGCACAATTGTCTCTTGTGTCACAGAAAAGTGCAAAATCTTTTGAATATTCAGGCATTTCTAATGCAGGAGCAGTACACAGACATTCTCTCAATTGTACACAAGCAGTCATGCTTTCGTCATTCCATTCCACAGGATCTTTGGCTCCTTTCTTTGCCATTTTTATCAATGGTCTTGCTAGGACTGCAAATCCCACAATCCACTGCCTACAGTATCCTACTACTCCTAGAAACATTCTGATATCTTTCTGGGTGTTTGGTAATTCCATGTTTCAAATTATTCTAATTCTTTCTGTGGTAACTTTCCTGATACCTCTCTCTATCTGGTGCCTCAGATATTTTACTGATGAGGTACAGAATTGCAGTTTGTCTGGTGATACTTTATGCCCGCCTTCACCTGAATGGTTCAGTAAGGCAATGGTGTCAGTCACACAGTCTTTTCTGCTCTTAGACGCCACCAAGAGGTCGTCTATATATTGCACCAGCACTGATTTTCCGGGCAATACTAGGGTTTCAAGGCGCTTTTTCAGAATCTGATTAAAAATCGAAGGGCTTTCCGTGTACCCTTGAGGAACACGATTCCAGACGTACACATGACTGTCGAATTCAAATGAGAAAAGAAATTTGCTGTCTGGATGTAATGGGATTGAAAAGAATGCATGACATAAGTCAATGACGGTAAACCATACAGCATTCCACGGTATTTGGTATAGAATCACTGCAGGGTTTGGCACGACAGGACAGCAAGGAACCACAATTTTATTTACCTTGCGCAGGTCCTGTACTACCCTGTACTTACCACTAGGTTTCTTTATGCCAATTATCGGTGAGTTACAAGGACTGCTCAATACCTCTTGCAATATGCCTGCTTCTAGCAATCGTTTGATTTCAATAGCAACTCCTGCTTTCACTTCTGCACTCATGTTATACTGCTTGGTGTTTGGGTAGACTGCATCTTCTTTTATGGCTATTTTTATTGGGTCAACATTTGCCATTAATCCTACATCTTTTCCAGTAAAATCCCAAACCTCTGGTTTCACTGTTTCTTGGAGTTCTTCAGGTAAGTCTTGTATTGTCAGTCTTTTAATTTCTGAGTCTGGTCTTGCTAACATTAATTTGTATATTCCGTCTTCATCTGGGGTCTGGATTTCGACGCCATTTGGAGTGCAAAAGATAGTGCAGTTCATTTTGCACAACAAATCTCGTCCTAGTAGGTTCACAGGACTGGAATCACAAACAACAAATCTATGCATTTCTTTAAAATTCCCAATTTTAATCTCCATGGGCTCTGTAACTGGGGTACTAATTAGCTGATTAGAAACGCCCACTACTTAGAACGCTTCTCCTGTGAGGGGTAGGTTTGGAACATCTGCTGTTCTCACAGTAGAACGGGTAGCACCAGTGTCCAACAGGAAGGTGACGTCATTTCCTTCAACCTTTCCTTCAATGTGTGGTCCTGACTGGTCCACCGGCAAGGAGGCGCCAAGCATGCACTCCTCGTCCTCCCCCCTCAGGCACCGTCAGTAGGTGTCATCACAGAGAAATGTGTCATTTAACAGGAATTGTGAAGTTGCTGCATTTCTATCCTCCCTACCTTCCCAAACTTCAGTGTCTTCACTCTGTTGTGCTTTGCTCCTATAATTTGGCCTAGGTGCACGAGGCAACTGATTCTGTTTTACCTGCTGCTGGGTCTTCCGTGGAATCTCATTCTGCGTCTGTGGATTTAAATCATTAATTTGCACATTACCATTCTGTACAGCTTTACACTCGTCTCTCCAGTGACCTATTTTCCCGCACCCGTGACAGGGAAACTTCTTCCTTGCCTCTTCTCGGCTCATTTTTACTCTCGGCTTTCCGCCACCTCCAGTACCCTGACTCTGATTACTAGTCACTTTATTCAGCTGCTGTTCTTGGTGCTCTGCTAATTTTACCTGTGCCCACATAACTTTTTCTTTTAATTCTTTTCGTTTATCTGCCAGTTCTTCCTCGCAATATTTAGCATACTTCAGGACTTTATCAATTGGTTTAGCTTGCCAGCAGATTTTATTGTCTTTGATCCACTGAGAGATTTCAGGCCTTAACCCTAACACAAATCGATAAATAAAGTGGGTCATGTCCTTCATCTCAATGTTGTCCAGACCACTGTAAGTCTTGAACACCTGTAACAGTCGCTCATAATATGAATGCACAGTTTCATCTCGATTCTGGGTAGTTCTGTCTATTCGGGTCCAATCAGTTTCTTTTGCAGTCACCTTTCCTTTCAGATACAACATTACCTGATCATAC
Organism: Lissotriton helveticus; assembly: GCF_964261635.1. Taxonomy (NCBI): domain Eukaryota; kingdom Metazoa; phylum Chordata; class Amphibia; order Caudata; family Salamandridae; genus Lissotriton; species Lissotriton helveticus. The sequence goes on along the minus strand of NC_136070.1, from coordinate 181,044,631 downwards.
TTCCTCATCACGTCCCCTGAAGGAGCCCCTGTCTTCGGGTACCTCGGGAATTCCTCACTAGGCCAATCAACAGCAATTTTACATTCAGTCCATAAATCTACAGGAACTACAATGTCAAAAAAAACATCTAGATCTTTCAGGAGGCATTTTTGAACTTTCACAAATCTCTCGACCTTTCTGTACCAGTCTACAGGTTTTTCTCGCAATTTTGGGAAGCCATTTGTAAAGGACACAATATCCTGTCGGGACCATGGAACATGTACATATCCTCCACCTGGCACTTCTCGCATAGGATATAATTTTTCTACCTTTTCTGCTTCTTTTAAAACATATTCAGATGTCATTTGCTTTGATCTACTATCTTCTTTTTTCTTGGCCCACCTGGCTTTCCATTTTTCTAAATCTCCCCATTTTTGTAATAGATTTAACAATTCTCTGATCTGTACCTTTTTCCCTGACACATTCATGTTCTCCAAATCTTTGTCTGAAAATTCTGGTCTGTAAGGTTTTTGCAAAACTTTAGATCGGCTAATGTTTATTCCCATACTAGCTGCAGTGTCCATTAGTTTCTCATTATACACTCTGGTATTTCGGGTAAGACCTTTACAAATGATTAACAATTCCTCCTCACTAAGGGTGTTTAGTCTGTCCAACCCCACATTCCCAGCCATCAGTTCCTCCAATTCTATTCTCAGTTTATATATATCCAATGGTTTTGGCTGAGGATTTGGTTTCTCTAATTCTCGGGTCCATCTGTCTATTTCTTCAGGAGTCACTACGGTAGCACTTCTAGTACCTGAAGATGACTCAATTTGAACTTCTCTCGTAGTAAATGGGGTGTTCTTCCTCTGTGAACTCCCTTCTGGTTCCCTTATCGGTAAATCCATCAAGGAAATCACAGATTCACATTCACTTGCCTGATCATCTACTATCAAGGGCTCTTTTCTCGGCTGTACTACAGATGGGGTTATAATTGGAGTTTTCGGACTACTTTGCTTATCTCCGTACAAAGGAACAACTGGTCCAATAGTTACTGGGATTGTCAAAGCTTCAGGACTGCTATTCAATTGGGAGATTTTCTGAATTAGTTCTGGTCTTTGTTTAAACAAAGCCTCTCGTTCTCTATCCTGCAGTACCTTTTCCATGGATGTTTCATGTACTATCTGCGGAATTAAGGTAGGATTATAATTCGGGGCACTTGGAGTTGTCATACCTGGTCCCTCGCCATAATTAGGTTTCACAAAGGGGTTTCCCGTACTCAAGGATCTTGATTCCTCCTGATAAGGAGGTCTTAGGCATGTATCTCTCGCACTTAAGGATCTTGGTCCTTCATTATAAGGTGGTGGATTTTTCATTAATAAATTCTCCAGATAATCATCGTCTGAATCACCACTGGTCATTAAATGCTTTGTCTTTTCTGTCCTTTTCCCCCCCCATGGGCTCTTCTACTGTTATTACAGGGTATAGTCCTTCTACCATCATGTTCTGTCTCCATTCTTTCATTCTTTTCTCTCGGGTTTCTTTCTGTACTTTCGGATAAAATGTAGCTAACCCTTTGTCCATTCTGGGTCTGTCTCGCTCAAAAGCCTCTATTTCCAATTCTTCTAATGCTTCATATTGCGTTAGTCTAGGTCTGGGATGTAAATCATTCATTCGGGTTCTCAAATTGAACAGAATCCTGCCATTAAATGTCCCTTCTAAAGGAAATGCTAAAATTCCGTCATCTTTAGTATATTCAACCCAATTTTCTAACCATACGCAAGCATGGTAGCCTCTGTCTAACATCATAAATGATGCGGGAGTATTAGGTGGTGGAATAATAACTCCTTCTCTAGTTTTGATAGGCTTGTCTTTCTTGAAATAATTCTTTACTTTGTCTACAAATGTCATTTGTCTCTTGCTTCCGTACATAATGTTATTTCTAGCTGTTCTCCACTGCTCCCTCACAAACCCTTGATATCTTGGATCAGGTCGAATCTCTGGATGAGTTTGATGCCACTTATACTTTTCCACAATTTACTTTGTTTACAAAACCCACTTCCAATACAAATGCATCTTTTATTTTTCTGCAACCAATCAAATGCCTGATTTCAAACCATTTCAACAAATGGGTGCGCGGCGTTTCTCGTGAAACGAGTTCTCACGCTCCTGTGCTCACCCCTCCTTTACAATACTATCTCAGCTACACGCCCGCTGTCTCAACCAATACCAGCGCGGCACTGAGTGACGTCAGAGCAGCTCCGCTACTGACTCACTCCTTCACAAGGTATCGTAAAACTCAATTCTTTATTTAAAGTGCAAGTGCTCTATTTATTTTACAACGCAAAAACATTCGCCACTGTACTCGAGTGTCTAGAAAGAAAAGATTTGTTTCACTGCAAGTAAATCCCTTTTGTTTACTTTTCATATGCTGCGAGTAGATCCCATCTGCCTACTCTTCACACAAGCATTAGAGAACCTGCTACCCCTTCGACTCATCCACTCAGGGATATATACTAAGCCAAACGTTTCACCAGTGAACTCCTTTGCTAACTATCAAGCTCAGACGAACCTGCTACTCCTTCCGTGTGACCCTTACTAGGTGATATCACAATAGAAGTTTTGCCAGCGAACTCTTTGCTATCATTTATTCATACACTTATACAGAAACCCTAATTAGTGCTTCCAGTTCTGCCCAACTTGCACCAATTTTCCTCGAGCCACTGACCTCGCTGCGAGGTGGATTCTGCTCACCACCCGCTATTCTGCCCCGGGGATTCTTCACAACATATAACAATCACTAACGAGTTTATTAGTACATTAAATCAATATAGCAGCATTTAAAAAAAAATTTTTTTTAAACATTTCATAACATATCAAAACAATTTTCATTTGATCGATCAATACTTTTAGCAGCAAATACAATTTTCACAGTTAGCAGCAGTTTTACCTATTTACCTATCTTAACTAGTCCTACCTACCTTGAACTAGTCCCTAACCATCACTCTGCTACCAGACAATTACTGATAGAGCGCGCAGGTCACCCGACTATAATTTTCACCATATGCACACTTGCTTGGGCCCATAAATTCAATTTACCATATTTATTGATCGGATAACCTACACTCTACTATCAGTAACCCTTGTTCATTCCTATTTATTTCCAATGTACCTGACTTACCAATCCTTGTCACAGGTACTTATGATCACAATGGATCAGGGAGCTAGCTGCAAAAGATAAGCAGTCACATAAATACAATAACATTTATAATAATTGTATTTTTTATAATAACCACAGACTCAGGAAGTTTTGAAAACCTTTATCTAGTCTTTATCTAAAGTAGAAAGCATGAAATTCACAGTGAGCAAACTATCAATAACCAAGATCATGAAAATGGTGTCCCCATACAGAAAATAGATTATGCCAACCATTTAAACTCTAAAAGGAAGGTGAAAACGGGAACATGCTAGCAAGTATTTTCAGAAATCAGACTTAGTATATGATGTGTCTAGAGGACGGGAAAGATAAGGAACATGCTAAAATAACATAGCTGAGTACCCCTAGAAGATGGGTAAGGCAAAAGAATTTTAATTTATACTGAAGGAGTTTGGAAATAACCATGTAACTAAATGGGTAGGGAAGAATGGAACACGCTGTAATTCAGAATGATCTCTTTAGTTCAGAAAAGGGAGGGTAAAGAGAAGGAACATCTATTTATTCAGAAACAGTTCTTTTAGTATCCAACCTAAGGGTAAGGGGAAAATGGAACGTGCTAGTAAAAACAGCTAAAGTATAAAACTTTATTATTGGTCAGCACAGGGAGGGTAAGAAAAGGGACAAATGCGCAAATAAGAATTTTAGCAGTTTCAGGATAGGACAAATAAAGGACACAAGCGTATTCCCCTTCCAGATTTATATTTACCTAGAACGGTGTGGAGACCAACCCTGGCCACGGGTCAGTTAAGGACAGTAGGAACCCCAAGGAATGCAGTCCCCAGAAGGCCAGCAGGTGCAGAATGGAAAACCAGGACAGGAAAACCAGATTAAGATCAGGACAGGATCACCAAGGTAAGACCAGCACCCGCAGTTCAGTTGCACCGCCTGCGCTACACCTTCTCTGCAGCTATCAGTCAAAACCCCGATTGGGTTCTCGAATTCCCCAGCAAAGTGCTTCGCCAGCACTTAAGGTTCTCAAAACCCCGAATGGGTCTGTGAGTCAGTCGGACAGAGTGCCCTGCAGCACCTCTGTTTTCAATCAGCTATTGAGTGCGTAGGGTCAGTGACAGGTCAGCTATTCGGACAAGTCGGACAAATTCTCTAACTAACCTAGGCTAGTTATACTGTTTTCGGGTCAGTGTACCACCCCCCAAATGTTGCAAGTGTAAGGATCCCCAATTTCGATTGGACAAAAGAGAGTACAGGTCATCACACCTCCTAGGATTTGACTTTCTCAAGCCCCCTATTTGCATTCTTCAGACCGCCCCGTGAATTTCGGGTTCCCATGACATGTTCCTTACACATAACAATGGTGAATTTAACAATTTATACATTGTGATACATTTAGCACAAATCAGCTTCTTCTACTAGGTGAAGATGCCTCTTCCAAGGCGCCTCTTGGCTGGAACTGCCACTTGGTATGGTTCCAAAGGTCATTGCTGTGGAGACTCGCAGATCTCGCGCAGACTCAGTTTCAAGCAAAATGGAGTATAGCATGGGACATCAGGCCATATTTCGTAATGTACCATGAAATGGAAAAGAAACAATTTTAGAACACAGGAAAAATGAATGCACTGTATACCATGAGTCACTATACTATTCCCATTATTTTATAATAAACTATAGCATTAAGATTAGTGCAGAACAAACAGCATAGCCAAAGCATCGCTGCAAGCTTCAGACATGCGAAAACACAAAGCAGCCATTTTAACTCTAATGTGCAAGTGCAAAAGGTTTCCCACCAGAACTGCGAGTACGTCACATCACATGGGTATGACCGACGCATGCGCAGAAGAAATTCCCGCGTAGCAGCAGCCATCTTAATAGCAAGCGTATTAGGATTAGTAAACACATAGACAAGCGTCTCTGGGACACCCCAAATATCAGAATAAAGGGAAAATAAGTAAGACAAACAAGTTGATTAATACTATTAGGGTTATTTGAGGTTCATGAGTACAAGCAAGGCGCTATACGTGCGAATCCTTGCTCCATCACAGATGAACCTTGAAACACCAAACTCTTGGGGAAGCTTCCTGAGAACATCTCTAGCCGAGCTGGAACTACAAACAGTATGGGAAAATGGGAACGATAGAGTAGGTTTCTGCAAAGCTGCAAACGCCGCAGCTAAAAATAAATCCTTGCTGGCAGACAAAAAAGCAATTACTAAGTGCCGTTACGGGTGGACAGTCATTAACCCGTACAGAACCCTAAGGCCACAAGCATATTTATCTGCCCACTTCAGCTTGCAGTTAAAAAAGAGCTTTATACACTTTCGATATGGTGTGTACGACTCAAAAGACCTACATCCACCATGGAAAAAGTCCTTTCAATCTGCGAATTGTCGATTATGTGGTTTTAAATTAGAATCCTTAACCCACTTATTATGTGCTTGTCCAGCAGTCCTGGACCAGAGGAGATAGCATTTAAAATTCATCTTCAACGATCTGAACATTCGTTCAAGCAGTCAAGCGGTGATATGCTGGCTGGAGGGTAGGTCCATCATTCTGGCCTGCCGGGGGGTCAAATATATGGCAATGGTTAGCAGACTTTTACGGCAAGCCGATGGTGAGCAAACAAAATAAGCTGGATACATGCCATCATGCAACAGTTGATTTATCATATTATTAAGGGGACAGAATGCTCATCCATAAAATGACCCGGCTCAGCTGTAGGCCTCAAAAAGCCAGTCTAGAATATTATAGTTATGATCACTGGGGCTTCATTAAAATAATCGTCCTTCTTAGGGAGTCCATATACTTTTAATTATGCTGTTCTAAGTTTTAAAGTGTAGCCCCTACCGGTGTTGTAATGTGCTGCTTAACTGATAGCCCGTCTCTTGTGCTTTCTATTCAGGAGACTGGGAGGGACTACACCAAATAAGTTAAAGAGCAACAAGGGTTTTAAGCTAGGAGAACGACTTTGTAAGTAGGAACACCTACACATGAGTTTTAACGAAAAGCATTTGTATTCTTGTAAATTAATTACGGTATTGTGTTAAAATCAGGTGCATTTTTAATTGGGAATGTAATGACATTTTTTCTATGTTTTTTATTTACATTGGGGGGGAATTGTAATGATTTTAATTAATCAAACAATAAACAATGACTTGACTTGACACTGGGCATCCTCGTGACACAACAAGAGGTTCTCAGGCAAAAAGAAATAGGCTAGGTAACCAAAGATCACCACAAAAACAATCCACCCTCTGCCTACGATTTAGCGTCTAATGGGAAACTCACCTCGAGATTAGCCACAAACAGGGAAGAAACATTGCCAATAGCCAGAAAGACTCGAGCACAATGAGAGGAGAAATCACCCTCAAATTAAATTAAACCAATGACCACCAAATCACCACAGCTGGAGAGGGAAAAATTGCCACTGCTGGAACTTGAACCCTTGCCTTAGAGGGTCATGCGACACCAAATGCTGAAGACACAAGACAAAATGATCCCCCTAAAAACAACCATAAGAAATTGCCCCCAGATATCCATTCTCACGTACAGCATCAGTGGTCCTCTGCTGAAAGCCGCCACCAAGTACAGGTGTACATGGGTCAGGCGATAAAAGTCTCAAACTCGTGCAGCCCCCAGCTAACAGAAATACTGCAGAGCGTGCGAGTCACGAGAACCTACTGCAAAAGTAAGAAGAAAATAAAATCCCTCTTGGTAAGGAAAAGGGTCCCAGGGAGAGGTCTGCGTCTTTACAGCGAGGCGATGAGTGGGAAATAGAGACCCGCTTGCAGCCTTGCATCCCTTTTACGGGCAGGGCTGACCGCGGTCAGGTGTGCACAGCCCTAAGTGCTTCCGGTGCCACAATCCAACGGGAGCCAATTGCTGCCTGCCTTGCTGGGAGGTGGCAGCATAAATACCCCCCGAAACCGCCTTATGTAGGGCACTCCCGAGTTGATGGAGACTTTGCTGCACGTTGTGGATTCCTCGCAGGAGTCAGACTGGGTCTGGAAACATCTTCAATAGCTCTAGTTCACTAGCAGGTGGAACCATCAGCCCTTATTGTGCCTCTGTCCAGTCTCCGGACATGACAGTATAGAGCTGCTTATAGACATCCGCCCTTCGCACCTCTTCTTTGTTTTGCACACTTAGACATGCATATAGAACGCCAGTCCTTCAGTTCTCATTTCTTTACCAGTTTTTTTGCAGAAAAAAACTTTTGATGGAGTGCAGGAATTTCTCACCCCTTATCCCAAAAACTACAGTCACGAAGCATGATTCCAGGTTCTGTGATAAATGCTCTGTCATGCATCCAGTGGCCATCTGGAGCGAGAAGCCAAACACTTATGTCCCAGAGCCCAAACAAAATGGTGTGTCGTGCTCCAAGTCATGTGGCTGATCCTTTTTACCATCTTTAGGTAAATCCAAGACTAAATTAAGACACAACTAGAAAATAATAACAAGAAGCACAGGCAAGTCTCATTGCCTTGTTAATGCTTAGACTCCAAAGAGATGTGTCACATCAGGTGCGCAAGAGGCTCAAATGCAGCTTTGATGTTTGAATTCGAACCAATCTGATCATAAAGCCAATTCACCTACAGTTCCCCCAGCCATCGTCAACTCCACGGTAAATCACAGCCTTCAAGGAGACAATGCTGAACCTCCTTTGAGATGGTTCTGTGCCTCTGGGGTGCTCTAATCCATCTGGATCTTCAGCCAGGCTTAGACCGATAGTTATCCCCAGCACCCACTAACTCAAATGAACTGTACCCGCTCCTCCTTTGTGCAAATCCAGACGCGCCTCACCTCCCTTGCTGTAGGTTTTCCTTATTGTTCTGTTGTCAAGGGTATTCCTGGCCTCAGACGCTTTGGTACCAGATGCTGCTATGACTTCAATTTTGTTTCTGGAACTGGCTTTGGCTAGGGCACGTGGCAGGTTGTGCTAGACAATCAGTTTAAGGAAGACTCTTCTTCGTTCTATTACTTTTGGAAGCAGTATGTCAGGAAGCTGGAGGCCCTCTTTTGCATAGATTGTGATTCTATTCAAGGCCTTGATCAGGTTCCCTCCTGAAAAGGCAAGAATGAAAAGGCGGACCACTACCTTGCCTCCCAGTCCCCTTTCAATTACAGTGACGCTGGCTTTTATCTTGTTCCCCAAAATGCAAGCGTCTTGGAGGGAACGGAGTGCTCCCTTAGGACCCCCAAAGAACAGTGTGTTTCCTTTGCAGTGGTGATGCACAGAAGTAGGCAGGTCCTAGATCTGTAGCTCCATACCGTGGGGGCAGTGAAGACTAAGGCCAGCCTTTTGAAATGTAATTGCTCTGGCCTTCGACTTCAGAGCCCTTATTGCCATTCATTGAAGCCCTGATGGAGTCATACCAGTTAGTCAACCAATTGTAAGACCACACGGACCCACACCAGGTGATCCACCTTTCCTGATGGAGCATCTTACTCCAGAGAACCCTATAGATCAGACTTTAATAGCAAAGTCAGCACAAACCACTGCTCCACCTTACACAGAATCCCAAAAATATAGACACTTTGGGGAAGATAGTCTTTTCATCAGCCTAGCACTTAGATCCTTGAATGCTATTTGTTTCTTGGGTACCTACACTCATGTACTCTGGATTATGTTCCACCAACAGAATCTGAAATTTTGAGGATAATCAAGGGGGCTTGCCTACTGTCAGAGGCAGACTATTTAGCACTTTCATGGCTCCGGAGGCAGTTGCAGTAGTAGATAAGTTCACTAACAGCAGCAGTACTCCTTCTCAACCACCAGGAATGCCACCTAGCATTTTCTCGCCTTTAGCCTTTTGGGGCTAATGGAAGGCTGAATCCAGTGCCTTCTACCCCACCTGCCTGCTGTTAGTTACATCGGGCCATGCATTCGCCTTATTGTACAACAAGGTTATGCCCTTACCTTTAGGGAACCCTCTCCCGTTACTCCACTTTCTGAATCCGGCACAAACCAGTTTTTCTGACCCAAGAAATAGGGTTGCCAGCTTGTTTTACTTTGTGACTCTTTCGCATTGTTGGATGGCATTTTTTCTTTTCTGTTTGCACATTTGTTTCAGGTTTTGTGTGTGTTTATTTAGTCTTTATCCAGTGTTAGGTTGGAAGCACACTAAAGTTAAAACCTTTTATTTTCTCTCTTGATAGATTAACTTGTTAATATTATTGCAGTGAAGTATGTTTTATGTAATCTAACTTTTTCAGATAGTTTAGAGATCACTCTTGAGCATTACAAGCCTTTGTAATACTTCTTTTCAGGTTCCAAACCCTAAGTTTCCTTTTCTGGGAGTCCATTTCACACCACGGATGGATGGTAATGTCTGGCTTGGACCAAATGCAGTTCTGGCATTCAAACGAGAAGGGTATAGATTTTGTGACTTCAGTGCTACAGATTTTTTTGACTCCGTCACCTTCAGGTAAATATAGTTTCCTCTGCCTTGTACAATGTTTTCTTGTGTATGTTTCTTTCATCTGGTGCAGTCACTTTCCCATTTGAGAAACTTCCTACTGGGGAGAGAACAGGGGATAACTGGGACCAAGTGTATTCCTTCTGTGACCTGAAACTACTGTGGATGTCACAATTAAAACATCTATACACTAACAATGGCTTCCTTACATCATCTCAAACCACTTTTTGATTATGGATACTGCAGTCATCATGTAGTCCCCCTGCTGTCCTTCTGTATGCCCTTCATACAAGCCCTGGGTCTTGTCCTGCCCTTGCAGCCCCACTTTGTGCACGCTGCAGACCTTTTTGTGCTTGATTTGAGTTTTGTAAAGCGCGAACAAATACCCTGAGGCATCTCGGCGCTAAGGAACAGTGCCTCCAGAGACCTTTTGGTTTTACCAATGATATTTTTTTAATTTCTCCAGTTATTTGTAAAGCTAGGGAGAGATTTAAAAAATAACACTGGTGATGGGAGAGTAGGTTCTCGTTAACTGTAAGTCCCTCCCTCAGGAAGAGGGGGCATTACAGGCTCTACTCCCTGGCTTGACCAAGGGCAAGGAGTAGAATGTGCCCTCATGCTTTCTCTTCATCATTCCCAAAGACAAGTGCTCTTAATTTTAGTTTTTTCAAAAGGAACTCATTTGTAATGATTTACCATCCACCCCTGCAGCCTCTTCCAAGCAGGGTGCAGGGACGGTGTCTGCTAATGTATTACTTTGGGGCCAACTGCATTGTGTGGCTCACTCTCCTTGAGCAAGATAAAGGTAGAATGGGGTACTATCCCACCTCACCAAACTGCCCCTGTGTTCCAGGCACTGAATTTGCCACCTCTGAGGCCAGGGGTTGCAGTGGCAGTGCTAGGAGTAGGAAAGGGCAAACCATGGGTCGCAGCTGCGACCCCTAAAAGATGTCCATGGTCATCAACAAAGCCAGCATCCAGGTAATTCTTTTATTTTACTTCTGTTCTTCTCCTTTACAGTGGTCTCCGTAAACTTGTGTTCAAGAATGTGTATTTTGGGATGGGCGAAATGTATAGAGCAAGCTGCGTGAGTGCTCAGGTGAAGCAGCTCCAAAGGTTCATTCCTGAACTCTCGGTCAGCGATGTCCTCAGGTAAGACATTTTTTTTGGGTTTAATGTAGTGGTGTCACATACCTACCTACCTGAATACAGTTAAACTTCATTCACACACTTCATATCCATCTCCTTGCTATACTTTTAATGGGTTATACGTTTGCTACCTGCACCCCTCTTTATAGCGTCCAATCTTTGTTAAGTATTTGAATCTATTGCTGTCTATTGCTATTCCTGGCCCAGGCTGGAAAAATGGATTTGTAGCTAGATTTCAATCACCTGCGCCTTAATCATCACGGATCCTTGCTAATGCAGAATTTAACCCAAGCCAAGGATTTAAACAAAAACTATGCAGGTGGAAACAAACTGATGGGCATGCGTCACCTTACTTCAACGTTGCCCTACGATTTGAAACAATTTAATTTGTATTTAATTTCTGAAGATTTTTATGTGCAGTGCAGACTTGTCCCTCACAACAGGATGAGAGACTCCTTAACGTGAGAAGTAATGGGCCATATACAATTAGGCTTAAAAACAAGAAAGCAGTAGGAAACCATGTATTTTATATCACTGAGTGGAAATTAGGTATGTTTTATAGTGAAGGAAGGCAAGAAAGGAGAAGACGCAGAAGAAGATGAAAGGGTCAGGTATGAATGCGGATATATAACATGATAGTTCAGGTAATGGGCCAGTTTCAAAATAGCAAAGCAATCCGTCCAAGCTGTGGCAAACTTGTTTAGTAGTACGAGAATAAGAATCCAGTATAAAAATATCTGATTATCTAGAACTAGAAGGTGTTTTCTAAGGATCCTTTTGAAAAAACAGTGGGGCACACTTGATGCGAGTAGATGAAGCATTCCAGAGTTTTTGTGCATTTCTGGAGAAGAATAGTTTTAGGATAGATGTATTATTTTTGATTTGAGTTCCTTAACGTGTGTCGAGTCCTTCTTTTGAGATATACGCTTCCTCTGTAGATTGTACCTGTTGTGCAAGGTAATTGTAGTGGGCAGACTAAAGGTTATTGTCGTGCCATGGACGTATGTACCTTGTGAGGTTGGAGGAATCATATGTCCTTTCATAAATCATTACAAATCATCTAGAATTTGAAGACATTTATAATTACCGCTGCTACTTCACACAGTGATATTGTTTCTTTTTCTGTATTTGTACAGTGGGTCTCGCTGGTGTTTTTTTTATTTTTTATTTTGAGGACTCGTGTCTGTATTTAGAAGTAATTTTCCAAGAACTACAGATAATGTGATGTGCGACTGTTGGCTTTTATGCTTTTCAAAGTTGTACGTATGATTCTTTATGCTGTGGCATGGATCGTGCGTCTCCAGGTCGTTCATTGCACTGTGAGAACTTTATTTTGATGCTACTGCAAGCTACAATAACATGATTTTTTTTAAAAAGCATTTGATGAGCTGAATTTTTTTTCGAAGTAAGAAAGCCTTGTGAATTTACTGCAAATCAGTTCTCTCTTGTAGATCAACAAGCTGTTGAACCCACATCCGATTCATGTTATGTTTTAAAGACTTCTAAAGTGCATAGCTGCCCCGTAATGGCTCTTCCAAGCGCTAGCCTACTGCCACATTCTGATAAACCGCTTATTATCTGATAATATCATTGCGCCTAATAGAATGAGTCTGAAGGCTAAACTTCAACTTGAACAGAACAGTCTTAAACCGTAAGCTAAACAGAAAACCTGGACAAGGAGGGCTGAGAAAGAGTTTGCCAATGGCCGAGAGCCGAGCCGTTAGATTAGGTGTATAAAGGTTCTGGGTAGAAAGTACAAAAGGAAAGCAAGGAGAGAAAGAGAGGCTGGTAACAAACTAGAGGGTGGGGAGAGGCACATGAGTGGGAAAGAAGGAAAGTGTTTTTTAACACGTCCAAATCGTTTAGTTAGTAGGAAGAGTTCTATTTTATTTTTTTTGTTTATTTTATAGGCAGACATACTACTACAAAAAGTTGTATGTTGTAAGATTCTCTGCACTTTTGCTTTTGTGTCAGAGTTTTAATGCTGTTAATATAAAGGGTTCATTTTCAGTTTTGCTTTTGAGTCAGAGTTTTAATGGTGTTAATATTAAAGTTTCCTTTTCAGTTTATGTGCCTATATGTTGATACCTCGCACTTGTCATAGTGCACCTCTAGGTTGTTGCACTGCTCTCTCCAGAGCACAGGTTTTATTAAACACTTTCAGTTGTGCCATTGAGTGCCGATGGGGGCAGAGGAAGCTTGGAATGACAGAGCATCTAAGTAGCTTGTTCAGTGGCTGTTCCATAAACTTTTAATACACTTTTAGGTCAATCCTCAAATAAAATGCTTGAAACTCCACATCTACATGTTGGGCCAACTTGAAGTTGGCGACTACTGTGCACCATTTGTTCATTGACTATTCTTGGATAATTTTCTTTGGATTGAAGTCCGGTGCTGTGCTTAAGAGCCTTAATTTACTCTATACTTCTCCATACAAAATAACTGTTTTACTTTTTGGCTCACAGTAATTTATCTAATTTAAAAACATTATACATATTAATGAATTTGTATCAATAAAATAAGAGCTGTATGAGCAGCATCTCAATACATTCCTTGTATTGTCCTTGTTAATGCTGCTAGCCGTGTTTGTGCAGATATCAGTCCTCTTCTCTATATCTCAGGCTTATGTGTTCATTTCTTGCTCATTTGTACTGTTTTGTTTAATCTGGAGGTTCCTTTTCAAAACGAATTTCTTACAGCATTATGTGTGTCGTTATCATTAGTGTAGCAGATACCTGGGCCCAAAGGTCTGAGGAGCCTTCAGCAACCTATAAGGCAATTGTCATATTCCATGCTGGGAGTACCAAAAAATAAAGACATAATCAGGAAAACAGAATCATTGGACTACTTGGAACTTTTTGTACTTTGTGGGAAGTTATCACTGGCATTCTTTGCAACATTGTTGGGAACTAACTGAGTCAGAGCATATAACGTATAATGGTTATAACTATCCCGGACATTTGGTATTAGTGATATTACGAGGGAAGTGCTGAATAGAGCTCCAGATTTTCAACCTATTTATAGCTGTCTTTTACTACCCCAGCCAGCCAGGGGAATAGTTTCCTTCCTTATATCAGAGGCCATAACTCACTTCATGATCATGGTGGAATGTTGTAAGTGCAGCATTCCTCTGCTTGGTATGTAAGTAGGAGAGTTTTCCACCCTATGCTTTAGTCTTCCTGTCTGTCATTCCGTAGCACCTTGTTTGATCTTTTGCAGAGCGCTGGCAGCCTTTTGCCGAGGAAATATATTAAGAATAGTAATGTTTTTGAAAAAGTTAAATTGTGAATGAAACCTTTGCCTAATGTTGATTGTTTTATTTTTCTATCATTTCCAGGGGCCCATCTGGGGTCAGGGCACAGGCTTTGGACAGAGATGGGAATCTGGTGGATGACTTTGTGTTTGATGGAGGATCTGGTGCAATCGGAAGTAGAGTTCTTCATGTAAGAAATGCCCCTTCACCTGCCGCTACCTCCTCCCTCGCCATTGCTGAAATGATCGCATCAGAAGTGGAGGAAAGATTTCACTTATGACATACTTGAACGGCAGTGACATTAGTAATGAACTTTGGCATGATCACTTTTAGTATTCTTTTGTAATAAAAAATGAGGATTTTTTTTTGTTGCAATAATGTTGTATTAGCGTTTTCTAGAGAAGTATAGGATGGACATGAAGTCATACATCAAACCAAGAGAAAACATGATCAAGTCATCCGCTTCCAGTAAATACAAATAAAAAGGCCAACACCATGGTCACTAATATGTTCCATGGAACCAGATCTTGAAACTCAATTTTTGAAAGACTTGCAAACATCCAAGCAGCTTCTTAGTTTATGCAGCCACACTCCGTTCACAGATATTGTTTCCCGCCAATTCTGTCCCAACAGTATTATATCTCCTCTTATCCTACTAACCTCCTTTCTGTTGATATGGGGTATCTCAGAATAGCACATAACAAGAAAACTCCATCGAGATAGTCACTGCGAGACAGGCAAGCTGCTATAGATCAAGGCTGCGAACCCTCAATGGCCAATTGTGTACTTCTTGTAGGGTCACAGAATGGCATGGTGATTGTCGGTTGGGGTCTGAGAAAGGGTTTCCAGGTTAGGTCCAGGAGAGGCATCTGATCATTCACTTTATAGATAATACATTCACAAGCAGCCAATCTCGCTAGTTCAGTGTTAGGACAGTTTCAGTCCTGATGAAGAAGCCCTGATGCTTTGAAACATGTTGACTTGATCAGGAGTATCCGCACATTACACGCAGGACATCTCAGAAACACCGTTTTTAACAGTATCAGCCTCAATTAACCTATTAAAGTTTTTTAAGTCCATGGGCCAGGTTCTTTTTAATTCACCCTTTGCATTCACTCTTGACCCTTCCTCCCACTACCCCTACACCACACATAGTACTTAAAGATCAGTGCTCAAGCATAGTCGCAGGTCGTAGCACACCCCGTCCCGCAGCAGGGCGGGAAGACCCCTTTGATGAAGCTTGACACCAAGGGCCCTAACGGCTAGGGCGCTCGACCTCGGACCTTGGGAACTGGGTTTGAGTCTCGGTAATGACGCTAAACCTCCTGTGATTCTCGGCAAATCACTTAATCTCCCCGTGCCTAACAAAAATGAATGTGTGTCCTCATGTAACGTAACTGGTGCTATGTAAAGCGCTCTGATACCCGATTCGGGTCAAGTTTGTGCTATATAAAACTTTGCCAAAAAAAGGGCCCTTTTGGTGTGTGAGGGGTATTTAAGCATTCAGCAAACACTGTGTGTGTCCACCCAGGGTAAGAAACGCACCTTTTTGACACAGTGAGAAGCTCAATTAATAGAACCCTCCTTAGAGGTGGATCCTTTTGTTTTGTTATAGATTCTTATAGGAGTTCGTATCCACCTCCAGTGTCCACGTAGGGCACTACCTCTTCACGCCCTAATCCTGTTTTTTGTAGCAACAAAGAAGGCAGCCATTCAAGAATGCATCAAAACCAACGCACACAACAGTAAATAACTCTTCACCGTGGTCAAAGAATTTGACAAACCCACCACAGAGACAGCAGACTTTCCTCCCCTCCCAAGACCTCTACGAGAACCTCTGCACCATCTTCCACAGCGAGATCAAGAAAATATATGACAGCTTCACAACCCAAAACCCACCTGCAACCACCACACCCAATAGCTGCAGACCCTGCCCAACTGGACCACCCTCACCTCTGACGACACCCACAGGATCATGAGGAGCATCCACTCCAGAGCCCCCTCGGATCACTGCCCTCACCACATCTTCAACAGAGCGGGCCCCTCCTTCGCACCGAACTCTGCCGCACCATCAACTGCTCCATTGAGTCCGCCACCTTCCCTGAAAACTGGAAACATACAGAGATCAACCCCTGCTGAAGAAATCCTCTGCCGGACTTCACGACGCCAACATCCGCTACGGATCCACTCCTTCCTCATCGGCCGAACACAGTCAGTCTTCCACCGTTCTACTCGAAACTTACAGAGATCATCTGCAGAGTGTCTTGGGGATCCTCCATGAGCCGCACCTACTTCAACATCAACATAACCCCACTTGCAGCCATTGTCAGACGTCACAGACTCAACATCATCTCCTAGGCTGACAACACCCAACTGATTCTCTTCCCTCACAGACAAACCTGCAGCTGCCTGGAGCAACTTCCACAACGGGATTAATCGGTGGCCACCTGGATGATGGGCAGCTGCCTCAAGCTCAACTCAGACCAGACCGAAATCATCCTGGGCTCCACCACTTCGCCTGGGACGACTCCTGTTGCAGAGCTAGGACTCCCCACAGACCACGGAAGAAACCTCTGTATCTTCCTGGTCTCCTCGCTCCCAATGAACCACCAAATCAACGCTGTCTCATCCTCTTACTTCCACACACTCTGGCTGCTTCAGAAGATCTTCAAATGGATCCCCACAGAATCCAGGAAAACTGTCACTCGTGCTTGTCAGCAGAAAACTCGACTACGGCACCGCTATCTACGCAGGCACCACCCAAAAATTCCTAAAGAAACTGCAGAACATACAGACCGCTTCCGCCAGACTCATCCTGAACATCCCTGACGCAGCCACATTACCGGCCACCTGAGAGATCTTCACTGGTTACCTATGAACAAATGAATTACCTTCAAGCTCCTGCATACACTCCTATAAAGCACTCCACAATGCTCGACCTGCATACCTCAACCACTGCCTCTCCTTCTACACTCCCACCAGACATCTCTGCGCCGCTCAACTGGCCCTGGCCACCATCCTGCAGATCTACAAGACCGTAGTTGGAGGAAGATCCTTCTCCTACCTCGCTGCCTAGACCTAAAACCCCCTGCCTCTTAATCTCCGGCAATCAACGTTGCTGCCTCAATTCAGATAGAACCTCAAGACCTGGCTCATTGACTGAACTGCAAATCCATCCTCCCCTCCCCCTACACTCAGCACCTTGAGACCCTAACAGGTTAGTAGTCGCGCTTTACAAGAAACCTGATTGATTAATTGGTATAGCCATTCAATCTTAGACAAAAAATCTCAGCCCAAAGCAAACCTGTCCACCACCCAGAAAAGGTACCCCAATTGTGCTTGGCCAAACACATTTCAGCATTGAGGGAGATGGTAAGCTTGTTATCCTTTGGATCGTTAGATTTCCATAACAAATGGACACATTTTCATAGGTGATTCCCAGACGACAAATATGGGACAAAACCCACTTGTGCAATATGAATGAGTTGACATTGCGCATTAACTTGCTGTTACTTTCTATATTACCATCCCTGGTGGCCACCCCCCTTTTTAGGACACATGTTGGATGAACGTGTCCACTTGTTGCCGTAATCCTGATGGGGCCAGTCTTATACTTCATATAGGTGAGTGGCTGCACCTTTTACTTCTCTGCTCTACTGCCACTACCAACGCTTTGATTTTAATATGCCACATGCTTTACAACTATACACCAGTACTACACAGAATTTTTCCGTATGTATTTAGTACCAAATTGGTATGCTATAGGTTTTTGGATATCATTTAGATAATTGGCGATGTGACAAACCGACTAGGGTTAGTCATATAATAAGTGACTATTGTTTTTATGTATTTGTGCTCTCCCCTAGATTGACTACTGCACCAATGGACACCGTACGCCACTGGTGCCACCTGACTGGTAATATTTAGGTTACAACACCTCATTATCAGCCACTTAGTGTAGATCACAACTTTTATTTATAGGTCCTGAAGAATTGTCGCCTGATCCCCTAGAGGACAAACCAGGAAAGAAACATGTTGACTGCCTGATACTTTGAGCAGCTGCCTATAACATTATTATAGACATTCGCCAACAATCCCCTTTTAACCAGGGTGGGAGACAGGATTATTAAAGTAGTTGCCCTGATCCTCCCTCTCCTTGTTTTAACTCACTATTTTAGACACCATTTCACTACACTTCTACACTTTCGGGCCCTTTACACGCACTCACCTAAACGGCAAGGATTAAAAGATCTCCACCAAAGAGCCCCCAATGAGGGTGCCAGTCGGGTATTGCAGCGCCGACCGAACGAGGAGCATACCCAATGATGAAACATGACACCCAGCTGGCTGGGTGTGTGAGGGCCCTAAATCCGAAAGGAGGAATTCCCCATCCTCCTTCCTGGTAGTCAGCTAATTGCACTTCTTCCCCAGTCACTTTGAGTCTGTTTAGGAACTGCCTACTCCATTTTGATCCTGTTACTTGGGCACGTATGGGGGACCTCTTAAAAGCCCCTCTAATTGTCTCTCCCTTTTGACAAGCATACCAGCACGTTGCTGAACCGTGAGACCCAAGGCTACCAGGGACGCCAACTACGTTGCCTGGCCCATTCTTCTTTTACTTTTTCACCTACTTGACATTACCCTTGACATCCCACCACTATGGAGGAAACTCAGGGCCTGAGGTTCAGTGAGGATGTGGCAGAGATTCTAAAAAACACCATCAATCTTAGGTGCTGAGGGTAACCCTGCCACAGGTAGCCAATCAGGGGACTGGACTCTCCTGAGTTCACTTAAAAAAGAATGGCTCAAAACTACATAACATGGAGCCCTTATGACAGAATACTTGCGGGCTAATGTCATCCCTAATGGCTTGATTGTGAACAACTTCCCTCGCCTCTTTCTGGATGACCCTGTATTAAAAAAAGAATGGTCCCTAGTGTCATGGAAATGCACTAGGGACTTACTTATTTTAATAATAAATACCGCCAAAAGCAGAGCTGATGCTTCCCTGGCTCGAATACAACTAGCGGAAGGTGCTTTGAAGGCTGCTATCCAGAACACAGTGTTCAAGTGTACACTAACCAAGACTAATCACGAAATCAGTGAAAGCAGGGAATTTCTGATGTAGCAAAAAATTTGTAAATGGCAAAAAGACATCAATAGGTTTCCCAAAGAGGAAGTCTACCCTTACCTTAAGGCTGACTTTACCTCTACTAAAACCAGCTATTCATCTGTTGAAAGTGTGACTGATACAAGAAGTGGCTCCTCTTCGAACAGTGATTCGAGCTCAGGAAGTTGGGGCAGGAACTCCTCCAGATGGTCTACACGCCGCAATTACTGCAATTATCCCATGCCACCCTACCAGGGTCCTCCTATGTGGCAATACCCAGGGTTCCCACCAGGGTACCCACATGGACCACAACCTTTCTTCCAGGGTAACAAGCAACCTTTTTTAGGAAGAGGATGGGGCAGAGGAAGAGGGCGTCGAAGAGGCAACACCAAACAAGTGCACTGGCAGGAACAGCCTCAGAATGCCAAAGAAAATTGGAGTATGACGATGGAGAAAAGAAACTAGTTATCAATCTCTCCCCCAGGGAACTGACTAAAATATAACACAATGTCCTCCAAAAAAGGTTTAGGTTACGTTCCAACACTGAAACCTAATAACTTCAGAGACCATTGTGAGATTCACAATCTCTTTCACAAAGTAAGACTGAACGCCTTCTTCCAAGATAGACCATCACCTGATAATGACGACACAGGGCTGCGCAATCCTTCCACTTTTACACCTAACAGTGGAATGGTACCCAATGTGCTTCTCACCTTTTAGCAAGCCACGCTTAAAGACCTAAAAAACCTGCCTCCACATGCCCCCTTTCAGAATCTGTCTATCGCTGAATGGAAAGCTGTGAAATCATTGATGGATGATCCCAACATAACCATAAAACAGGCTGACAAAGGGGGAGCCACTGTCATAATGTCCACCTGTAACTATGACACTGATTGTCTCCGCCAACTCTCCAATGACCTATTACACCCCCATCATTGAGAACCCTACCAAAAGGCTGACTACCATTGTTTCTCTGCCATGGTATACACTGCAGAAACAGAGGGG
This sequence comes from Lissotriton helveticus, assembly GCF_964261635.1. Taxonomy (NCBI): domain Eukaryota; kingdom Metazoa; phylum Chordata; class Amphibia; order Caudata; family Salamandridae; genus Lissotriton; species Lissotriton helveticus. The sequence continues at coordinate 181,024,548 of NC_136070.1, read as the reverse complement.
TGGATTTCCAAAAATGAGTCAAACTTCTTGTTGACAAAAGACCCAAAGACACCGTACTTTTATATCCTCCCAAAAATACATAAAGGGATGAATCCGGTACCAGGGAGACCGATAGTCTCCGGCATAGGGTCACTGTTGGAACCAATTTCTAAGTTCTGCAATCACTTCCTCCAGCCTCTAGTGAAACAAACACCAGCCTTCCTTCTTGATACCACATCTGTACTACAACTAATTAATGAATTCCCCCGACAAAATGAGATTGACTCATTAGTCACCCTAGATGTGGAATCACTTTACACAAACATACCCCAACGTGCCACTCTAGAGGTCATTGAATATGCTCTTGGTTCCTCAGAATGGACATCACCAATACCGTTTGTAATGGAATGTGCTACCCAGGCACTTACTGAAAACGTTTTTAAATATGACAAGAAACTTTACCATCAAGCACAGGGTACATCCATGGGTAGCACATTCGCGCCTAGTGTGACCTGTCTGTATGTGGCTGCGTTTGAGTCCAGATCCATCTTTAACCCTTCCAACCCCTACACTAGCAATCTCATTCTTTGGTAGAGATACATTGACAACATTCTAGTCTTCTTGAAGGGAGACATGGGTAGCTGTGTGGACTTTTGCCAATGGATTATTACCTTGAATCCCTACCTTACGTTTACCCACACCATCTCTGACACTAGTGTCCCCTTCCTAGACCTGAACATCAATTTGGGGTCAGGTACACTAAACACACTCCTCTACAAGAAACCTACCGACTGCAACAGTCTTCTACTTTTCAGCAGCCACCAGCCCAGGGCCCTTAAAAACAATCTACCATTCGGACAATTTCTCCGTATTAGAAGAAATTGTACATATATTAAGGGCTACAAGGTAGAAGCCACCCAATTAGCATCAAATCTACCCCAACGAGACTACCCTAAACAGACTGTCTCCATGGCCATGAAGAGAGCTAGAAATAACAATAGGGAGGCACTGTTGGAGAAAACTGAAAAAACACCCACTGAGACAATCACATGTGTAACCTTGTACACCCCTGCATCAAATCAGATCAGAAAGATTATACACAAACACTGGGGCATTCTGAATACAAGGGATATGTCACTACCATCCCCCAGGTTTGCATTTAAAAGACCAAACAATTTGAAGGATCTACTAATACACACAAGACCAAGATTCAAGAATGTACCCAGCCAAAAATGCCTATGGGGTTTACCTCCTGTGACTGGGCATTATCCATGCGGATCTTGCTCAGTGTGTCCACAGACTAAACTCAGTAAGGAGATAACCTTTGCTAACAATTTCACATGGCAGATGCAGAAACATACTAACTGCAACACGGCAAATTGCATCTACCTACTCTCCTACTCTTGTAACCTCACCTACGTGGGTATGACTAATAGACCACTCAAGACCTGCATAATGGAATATAAAAGTAACATTAGGTGCCACAAGACCACAACACACCTTTACACCCATTTCCTAACATGCCAGCACACCGGTGATTCACTCAATTGGTTGATCCTGGAAGCACATGCATCTATCACCCCTGCAGTGCTATTCCAAATTGAACAACGCTGGGTCCAGGATGTATGTCATTACAACGCATGCTTTCACAACGCATGCCATTACGACGCAGGTTTACCACGCAAGTCGTTACAACGACTTGCGTTGGGGGGCGCTGGATAGTGAATAGTTTAATTTACTATTCCAACTCCAGTCCCCGTGGATAGTAAGGAAGGTGTTGGATAGTAATTAAACTATTCCCTATCCTAGAGCGCCCTCCAGCGCAATTCGTTGTAATGACTTGCGTTGTAAAAGTTGCGTCGTAATGGTAGTGCGTTGTAAAAGTTGCTTTGTAAAGGATGTTTCCCCTGGGTCCACCGTCTGAACTCTGACATAAATGGGTTAAACGAGGAGATCCCCTGGAGCACCTTGAACAACCACCAGCTTGGGAGATAACCGACACACATCTCTTTAACCTTGCAGCAAACACCTCTCAGGTTTAGCCCTACTGATATCCGCTACATCTACATCAATGGACCTTCTTGGCTTCAGCACTACTAGTATCCGTTACATCTTCATCACTGGACATGGCGATTCTACTTCGTCCCTTTGAGCATATGCCAGTGTAGAGAGTCTACATACAGGCATTGTATCTAATGTACCTATACCTCAGCAAATGATAGCGATTACCCCTTTCGCATCATTAACCCTTAGCGATGGTCACAACACATGGGTCTCGTTTTCTATGATTTACATTTCTATTCTTTGTTTAAACATCCATTAGGGTGGTTCAACATGACGCCAAGACTAAGTGTGCTCTTACACTACTCGTCACACCACTCTAAGATGGTGCCCGTTTCTATTAACTTTCTCTGACCTCAAAATGGCCACCATCCACACTCCTTACAAGACTTGGTGGTTGGCGCTCTAGCTCCCGCATCATGACGGGGATGCTTGACGTTGCGCGCCATTAAGGGATAACATCAGCATGTCCCGCACTGGTAAGTTACCTTCCCGGAACCGGCATACAAGGTTAGGTCTTCCGCCGAGTGGGCGCGAGTTGCTGGAAGTACCTACACCTCTCTTTTTCATAAGAGCTAACGAGGTAAGATTCACCAACGTTTGGAGATGCTTTGGCAGTGAACTTCACGCTGTCTTCCCGTAATGTTCCCTACTTTTTAGAGAATTGACAACGTGCCTCTCAGTGGCCATGAGCACTGGCCTCCGCTTTTGTTGACAGCTGTGGCTCTGGACTGCTGGACCTCGGGGGAGTGTTTGGTCCCTCTGGATCCCGCACCCCCCGGTCCACGTCTGTGCGCCATCCTGTGAGCACTTAGCTTCGGTGGACCCCACCTATGGGCGGTCTACGGCACGCACCACCGTTCAGAGATGTATTACCCCGCTAATGCGATCACTGAACGCTGGGTACACCACATCCCATCCTGCCTTCCGTTGACATCGCGCATTAACTTGCTGTTACTTTCTATATTACCCTTCCTGGTGGCCACCCCCTTTTTAGGACACATGGTGGATGAGCGTGTCCATTTGATGCCGAAATCCTGATGGGGCCAGTCTTATACTTCATATAGGTGAGTGGCTGCACCTTTTACTTATCTGCTCTTCTGCCACTACAAACGCTTTGATTTTAAAATGCCACAGGCTTTACAACTATACGCCAGTACTACACTGAATTTTTCCATATGCATTTAGTACCACATTGGTGTGCTATAAGTTTTTGGATATCATTTAGATAATTGGCGATGTGACAAACCGACTAGGGTTAGCCATACTATAAGTGACTATTGTTTTTAGTTATTTGTGCTCTCTCCTAGATTGACTACTGCACCCACAGACACTGTACGCCACTGGTGCCACCGGACTGGTAATATTTAGGTTACAACATCTCATTATCAGCCACATGGTGTAGATCACAACTTTTATTTATAGGTCCTGAAGACGCCTGATCCCCTAGGGGACAAACCAGGCAAGAAACATGTTGGCCTCATGATACTTTGAGCAGCTGCCTATGAACATTATTATAGACAGTCACCAACACTCCCCTTTTAACCAAGGTGGGAGACAGGATTATTAAAGTAGTTGCCCTGATCCTCCCTCTCCTTGTTTTAACTCACTATTTTAGATACAATTTCACTACACTTCACACTTCTACACTTTAGGGCCCCTTACACGCACTCACCTAAACGGCAAGGATTAAAAGCTCTCTGCTAAAGAGCCCCCACTGAGGGTGTCCATCCGGTATTGTAGCGCCGACCTGACGAGGAGCATGCCCAATGATGAAGCATGACACCCAGCTGGCTGGGTGTGTGAGAGCCCTAAATCCGAAAGGAGGAATTCCCCATCCTCCTTCCTGGTATTCAGCTAATTGCACTTCTTCCCCAGTCACTTTTAGTCTCTTTAGGAACTGCATACTCCGTTTTGATCTCAATATGAATGAGGCACATGAGAGCCCTTCACTGCCTAGAAAACAGGATGTTGGTCAGAATTGTAATGTCCACATTATTGATAGATATTGGTGTGTACCTCCCATACTCTAATGGATCCTTCCTTTCTTTGGGGATGAGGGTTATACCTGCCCTATTTTAGATGGGTCTTACTGACCCAGATTTCTCCTCTTTAAAGATTATATATAACATTGGGAGCTAACTGAGCTCTTCATTATTTAAAGAATTTGTCAAGAATACAGTCTTTCCCAGGAGACCTGCACTGGCTTTAATTATCTGTGTAATCGTGTAGGGCCATCCCTTCATTGTTCAGCAAGGGTAAGTAAAGACCATTCAGGACCCCCTCGTCTCCTCTTCTTAGGGTATTGCCTCGCCTTGGGTGGAACAGTATAAATTGTTGTAGGAAGATGCAAAGACCTAAGTCCTTATTTCAGGGTGTTTTAATAGTTTGTCCCTCACATCTTGGAACATGGGTATCGCTAATTAGGCTTCCCTTTGTCACAGCTGAAATGCTAAAATCCTAGCTGCCTTCTGTCCAAGTTTACAATGTCTCGATCTGAGTCTCACTAGGGTCTTCTCCGCTGCATAATTAATTCCAAGTGGCTTCTGAGGAACTGGGTAGGATGTAGCTTTGTAGTTAGCCGTCAGAGACAGTATCTTATTCTCTAACCTGTGCTGCTCCTCATTATGTTTGTTGGACAAAGCAGAATCTCGCAAAAATGAGGTCTATCCCGATTACTCTGTCGGCAGCCAAGAATGTTTGAGCTGAAGAGGGGACATTTTCTTTGTAGACTCGGACATGTACATTCATAATTTGTTTGTCCTGTGGCTATCTCTGTTTAGATGCCTGCATATGTAAGAACCATTTGGGTAGTGCAATGTGGCCCAAAGTGATATCTAACAAGACCAGTAAGTTGTTGGATATATCTCAGGTAGTATTTAAGCACGCCCTTGTCACCAGCAAGTTGGCCAGTTGGTACACCCCTTACGTTGGGATCATCAAGCGATTTCCCCAGAAGACTAGAAACCATGTAGAAACCGGCAGCCAGACTCATCCTCCCACACAGAAGTCGCATCACACACCTTGGAGAGCTCCACTTGCTCCTGATACACAAATGTGCTCATTTCAAACTGCTCACACACATATTCAAGACTCTACACAACTTAGGCCCTACCCACCTGAACAGTTGCATCACCTTCCACCACCCACCTCTGCTCTGCAGGACTCCAAATTGCATACATCCCATGCATACACAGAACCAGATCAGGTGGATAGGTACACTTACATTGGTAGTAAAGTGTGTAACGAACTCTAACTCCATATCAGAGCTTCCGCCTCTCTTAAATTCTGCAAGAAGCAGAAGTCCTGGATTTTCAATTAACCAGGTTAAACTAGTGGGAGCTGCCAGCTCACACCAAGCAAATATAATTCTGCTTTCTGCAAGCTGGAGCTGTCAAACAGCTTTGGCTTGCAGGAAGTGGAGTTTCCATCTTCTTCCATGCATGGAAACGTCTGAAAACATTTGCTCTGACAGACAGTAAGCTGTCTTTTAGCAGCCTCCTGTCTGGTCTTGAGGGTCCCCCGTGGTCCCATAGCACACTGGGGGCACTTAAGTGACATGGCTGGGCCCCGGCAGATGGGTCCCCAGGGTCGAAATCAGCCTGGGGAGGGGGCTGCTAGGCACCCTTCCCTATTCAATTATGGTGGGGATGGGGTCCCCAGGGCTGAAATCAGCCTGGGAAGGGGTGCTGCGTAGCTTCCTTCTCATAGTATATTAGCTTGGCACGAGGGTATGGGGTTCCGAGGCCGAAATAGGTCCTGGAGGGGGACGCACGGCCCTCCTCCCTATATAATAATTGCTGGGCTCTGGGGGATGGGGTCCCCGAGGCTGAAATCGGCTGGGGGATGGGCCATGCAGCCCCCTACCATATTTTAACTTATTTTTTTAAAAGGTCGGGCCTCAGGGGATGGGACACCTAGGGGTCAAAATTGTCCCAGGGAGGGGAGACTTGCAGCCCCTCTCCCTCATTCTATTGCGGCCAAGCCCCAGGTGATCAGGTTCCCAGGGGCAAAATTGGCCTGGTAAGGGGAGCCATGAGACTTTTCCCCCCATTCAAATGTGGCGTGGCAACTCAGACACTCATGCAACCACTCATATACCCACTCAGATTCACGCACACTCACATACCCTCTCAGACTCACACACCCAGTGAGACACTTATGCAGCCACTCCCAAAGCCACTAAGCGACACACACACCCCCACTGACAGACCCATTGAGACATCACTCAGATACCCACAAAGACACTGATGCATTCACTCACACACTCGCTCTCAAAGGTTATAGGTTACACTTAAAAAACCAAAGGTTACAGGTACGTGATAGTTAAGAAATCACTTTTTTTTTTTTTATCTAGAAATTCACAGAAAAAGCCAAAGGTTACAAAGATGTTATAGTTAGGAAATAGAAATAAATAAAACCTTAGAAATTCACTGAAAAAAAACAAAGGTTACTGGGATGTTATAGAAATTCAGCAGTTATTGTTACCTGAGCTAACTAGAATTTACTCCCCGCAATGCACTGCTTATGATCTCAGATATTATATCACTGATGACATGTTCATTGATATCACTGATGCTCTCTCAAATGACATGACTGATGACATCATCCACAGAACCACTCGCATACCCATTTAATTTGATTTTCATTTTGTAAAGTATGACGTTTACAAGCACTCAAATACCCACTCACTCATCCATAGAGTCACTCACACACCATACAACCACTCAAACATCCAGTCATACAGACACATACACACCCACTCATATACCCTTACAGCCACTCAATCACCCATACAAAATTTACACAGATACCCACCCATACAGGCACTCACATACCCACACACACTCATATAGACACTCGCACACCAATACACCTACTCACATGCCCACTTACCCATACAGCCATTTAGTCAGTCACTCACCCATAAAACCCATACCCACAGAACCACTGACATACCCATTCACATATCTATACAACCACTCACTCACCCTTACAGCCACTCACACATTCACTCGCCAATACATCCATTCACACACACTCACCCATACAGCCACTCAGTCACTCTCCCATACAGCTACTCACATACCCACTAACACATGCATAGTCACTCACACGCCCATACAGCCACTCACACACAGATCTACACTGATACAGTCAGACAGCCACTCAGATGAGATATATTAGAAACAGTATCACTCAATAGTAGTACAAAAAGAATAGTAATTGAACTTAAGCAGTAGCTTCGTATATTTCTTTAATTCTCATTAAATTAAACACACTCATTCGATGATGTCATCAGTGATGTCATTTGCGATGTCATCAGTGAGGTCACTGACAATGTCATGATTAATGTAATATGTGGGCTCGTAAGTAGTGCATTGTGGGGGGCGTAAGTTAACTCAGGTAACAGTAACTGGTGAATTTCACTGGTTTTTTATAAGTGAAATGTGATCCTAACTATAATGCCTCTTTAACGTTTGTTTTCTTCCAGTGAATTTCAAAGTGTTTTTAGGTCTTGCCACGCAGCCCGGATGCGCTGCATAGGAGGACCTTTGGCTGTCGTTCTGCTCTTTTTGGAAGCACATACTCATGCTTGTGGCGGCATCCACCTTGCAGGAGTGAGCAGGGGCGCGCCACAAGCACGAGTGTGTGCTTCCAAAAGAGAAGACTGCGCGCGCACGCAGCACTCCCGGGCTTGTTTTCTTGTGCGGCTAAGCAATTACAGCACGGCTCCATATTTAATAATTTTTTGATATGCTGCCAAGCATTTGTTTCTAGACTCATTGGTTTCTGCCAGTGCCAAAGACTGCTTAAAAGCACGCAGTTTGAAACATCAGGGTGGTCGCACTTAGGGGGAAGTTTAGACTCGCCCCCTCAAGATCCATTGTTCATCAGAGGCCATGTACTCCCATATTTTAGAGTGGTACATTCCATTCCTTTCATGCTCGGCCCCGGAGACGTACTGCCACCAGACAAGGCAAGTAAAAAGATTGCAAAAGTGTTAAGTTTGGAGGAGCAATTCAGTGGTGTACTGCAAGATCTCAAGTGCTACTAAGCCAATATGACAGACGTCACTGAAAGGCACAACTTCTAGAATAGGCTCCTCATCCTCAAAGAGCACAGGAGATTGACCAAAAGAGGAACACCATATCAAACGCAGAAGTATAAAATGCATATTAGATGTTGTAGAAACAGACTCTTGGTGCATTAACACCAGCATAGCGTAATTCAGGCTTTAGTCTTGACGTCCAGCAACATCTGGTAGGCACACAACTGCATGACTTGACCAGACTGAACTAAATGTTCTTAGAAGATGCACTTTGTTGTAAGTGTGTGTATTTTATTTTGACGCATACTTTTTTTCTGTTTGTTGAGATGATTCTTCCTCATCTGAACTACCAAGTTTATTTTTTCATTGTAACACTCACAGGAATGTATTGTTTGCCATATAAGGGATGAATGTCTTCAAATTCAGATCAGTAATGATAACGCTGTTACTGCCTACATCGGGTAATTTTCAGTTATGTAACATAGTGACAATGGTTATACTTTGCAAATATCAACAAGGCCTCCTGCTGCCAAGAAGTAAATAATGAAGAAAAACCCTTCTTATTAGAAATCCTTGACATTTTAAATGCATACGAACAGCCAAAGGGTTGCATCTATATTGTGAGCAAACCTGTTAGGCAGCCAAGCTGTATACATGCTCTATATTTATTTTAGAAATGCACAAAGAATATGGAATAAAACCATTAGTGTAATAGGCTGAAAATAAATAAGTCACACAATGTCTCCTCTTACCATGAACTATCAGTTAATTGGGAATGAAAAGTATGTTTGGAGTTAAGATGTTTGTAGTCTTTGGCAATATTTTTATATAGCTGTATTAAGTGATTGAGCAAAATGTGTATATTTTTGGTATGCGGCTGACTGTAGATTGTCTATTCATTAAGCAAAGTTTGATAAATTGTCTTATATGCAGTAAAATAAAAATGAAATGATATATTCGTGATTTTCTCCCTTTTTTGTCTGGATTAAGACATTGAATAAGTAAAATTGGCAAAATATCAGCAGTTTTAGATAAGTGCAGTTAACTGAAACAGATAGTGAAGCCATCAAAAAATGAGTAAAGGGTCAAAGGACAATCTAAGTATATGTTAAACTATTGGTAACAGCAAGTCTCCCTGGTGCCTAAAGCTTTCTTTAGAGACCTATAAAAACAAGCATTGGCATAGCCAATAGGCCTCACCTTTGGGACCTTATAAGTGTTTAGTTATCCAGCACAATATCCTTGGTGCAACAACATAAAGTGTTGCATGGCTAAACACTTATAAGATCCCAAAGGCGAGACCTATTGGCTATGCCAATGCTTGTTTAATTCTACATCCTAACTATAACGTCCCTGTAACCTTTGTTTTTTCAGTGAATAAATATAAATATATATATATAGGATATATGTGTAACACTTGCCTTAATTATACTTACCTGCTTGGTAAATGCATATGCGTTGTTAAAGGCATATGTGTGGTAATTGGCAGCGTTGTAATGTCATAAAAACAACTCCTCAGCCCAACCTTTCTACTTCAAGCAGACTCACTACTACCTACACAACCTAACTCAGAAAAAATATCTTTCTGCAAATAAACAGACACAACACATTCTCTGTCCTTCAATAGTGAAAACCACCAACAAGAGTATACCACCCACAACTTCAAAGGACAATACTCGCCCTGCTGCAGCACAGATTTACACTACATCAAAGATCAGTTATTTAGATTAGTTACTGATCAATGCTTGTTTCATTAAAAAAACAAAACAAGTACCACATATTTGACCTACTGATAGACACAGAACCTGATGTTTTAAAACTGCATGATGGCTGGGGCAAGATAAGACACTGGTATCGTAAGAAGCTGTTCCACAACAATATGGGACTATAAAACAAAATAGCATGGGCAAAAAAGGAGGTGGCTTAGGAACAGCAGCTTGTTCATAATCCCACACACATTGCTGGGCACAAATTAGAAATCATCTTTTCCAATCCAGATCTAGTCACGTTCCAAAGAATGACTCCATTGACGTGGTCTAACAACTACCTCTTTGCCTATCAACACAAGACACCAAAACTCACCCCAAATAAAGTAATCTTGCCCTCAACTACATATCGACCTTGGAACAAACTGAATTTGGAGAAACTGAAGAACCTGCTTACCTCCAACACAAATCTGTTCACAATAAGCTCCGCACAAACACTCTATGGATGTCTCCAGAAATTCCTCTGACAGCATCTACGCATAACAAAATAAAACATACCCCTTGAATAAATCCTGAATTAAAAAAGATCAAAAACAAATTGCTAAACTTCAACACAACAGGCTCAGAACAAACAGCCCTCAAGACAAGATATGCCTACACAGACACAACAGAATATACAAGTCATCAAACAAAAAGGCAAACAACTATACTAGTCCAACCAAATCCACAATGCAAAGTCATCTAATAAGTAACTGTACAAAATACAGAATTTTGTAAGCCAACATTCACAGAAGTTGCCTTCCCCATTTCTCAAGAATTTCGTAACAAACTGGTAAATAACTACACAACTAAAGCAAACATGTTGGTTTCTTATTTAAACAACAAAAACGCCAACAGGGTTATTACCAATTGTTTGTTTGCTACTGTTAAGGCAAGCAAGCCTGTAGGCTGCCCTTCTGATACTTGTCCACCTATAATCTTTAAAAACATTCTACTGTCAACTTCGGCGGCCATCCCAGTCCGCATACTCATCAACAAATCCTTAACAACAGTAGTTTACATTGAGGAAATAAGCAACGCATACATACGCCCAGTATTAAAAAACCCTAACCTGAACAATCAAGGCTTGATAACAACTCATAGCAAACTTACCATTCCTGATGAAACTTTGCCTAGATGTCACAATTCATTGATTCCAAACTGGATTTCATCCTGAAGGAGACACTGAATCAGCCCTAATCTCTATCTGGGATGTCCGTAAAAACACAATTGACCAGAACTGGATTGCTGCCCTTCTTCTCTTGGACCTTTTGGCAATGCTTGACACAGTGGATCACAATGCGCTAATCAAAAGACTTGAGGTAGCTAGAATAGAGGGCACAGCTCTTGCCTGGACTCCTTCGTCTCTACACAATAAAAGAACTATTATACATACCCCTCTATTTTCTTCTAAACCATTCAGCATTAGAGCAGGAGTTTCTCAAGGCCCAATCATCTCACCCATGTGTATCAACATCTACATAAAATCTTTATCATATCTTTTTTATTTGTCCTCATATCAACATCAGCTAAGACCCAACTAAATGATTTGAGTTCATGCATTCCCGCCTGGGGTATCTTATATGTGGACTTGCTGAACATTTCTTGTTATTTTGTGGGAAGGGCCCAATTCTAAGCAAAGCGAAGGTGTAATCATAAGACAATTATGATTCACTATGCCAAATCAAGATGGGGCTCCACCTTTTCTCAACTGAGATTACCTTGTCAAATCTACTAACATAGCTCACTGACCTAAGCCAATCTTATTCCAGTGGCGGGACTGGAGTGATCCATTTCTTCCATCAAGCAATATCAAGAAAAAGATCAGAGACTCATGATTCTTATTCAACTCATCACATTTAAGGAGTGGGTCTGCCGCAAATAGAATCAAACACAGGCTTACCTTGACCTCAAATGCAGTGATTGCCTTTAGGATTTCACTTACATCCCTCTAAAAGAAAGTCAGTGCTGGACAGTCAACAAACATATGTTTGTCATCAGACTCTGGCTCACAGCCCTTCCTACATCTTGGGGACTCTGAGGTAAACTTAACCAGTTTTCAAAAGGGTCCAAAAAGTTTTATGGAGAGTAAACAGATGGTTCTTTTATAGTGGTGCAGGTTTGACCGCAGACTACAGTAAATTCAAAGATACTAGCCATAGTTCTTTCTCCAGCTCGGGAAGATCCTTTTCCCAAAATGTCTTATCTACTGCAGAGATAATTGCCCCATACCACAGCAAGACCTCTTTTTAAAGTTACAGTGTAGCCCCTAACCAATCGAAGAAGTCCTCTTGGGCCGAGCAGCTTACCTTTTACAGCTTTTGAGATGTCCACCAAGAACATGACTGTAGATATTTGAATTTTGAGAGCAGAAACCCCCCTCCCTTCTAAAGATCAGAAAACTCCTGCCATGTGATAGGAACAGCTCAATTTCTAAGGTCCTCCCAAGAAGATCAGTTACCGTTCGGGAGAGGGTGACTAAGTTTGTCTTTAAGCCACTCAGGAGTCCCGGTTGAATCCCAGATTGGTGCCGGGTCAGAGTGATAATGTATCCTGAGAATTTTCCTCAACTGTACCCAGACCTTAAGAGCAGCTAGAAGTACCTTCAATCTGACTTGTCTAAAAAACTTCGGGTCCCCAAACTCAAACATGAACTTATCAGTCCAATATGCTCTAACAAGGCCATATACAAAATATATATGTTGTATGGGGCCTGCATACAGCATGGCGATGGTCTTGTTAAAAAAAAATGAATACAGTCAGCATTTCAGGGAGTAGCTCATGCTAGCACTCCAGTTTCAGTGAAATACATGGTGAAACTCGGGAAGGAGAATATTTTGTGTTTCCTTTTCTCTTTTAATTGCATTTTACTATTGGGTGTTGCTTACATATAGTGGTGGTCTTGCCAGGAAGTAGGGCCAATATGGGCTCGGAATGAGACCTTACGGATTACACGGATCCCTATCTATGGATTTATTATTGGCTTGGACTATGAACAGGAAGCAGGCATCTCTCCATGTGGAGTATTCCCATGAGTGTTATAGAAAAACGCAAAGTGCTGTACTTGTTTGTCATTTCTGAAAACCGAATGTATGTATAGAAAAAGTGGCAAGAAAGGTCATTATACTTGAATAACTTCATTTACTCTTGAAGGGGCATGAAATAAGTGGAATCACCAGTCCTGAGGAAGGCCGAACGACCCTGTATGGGCGATAATTAACAGCCGAAACATGTCGCCACAATGAGCCACAAGGAGGGTTGAAGGGGCACTAAGTACCCTCCAGGTCATCCCTATTTTCAATTAATTTTTTTTTTATAACTCTTTTTATTAACATAAAATAAACATCACATTGCATTGGAGACAAATCGACAGTATTACAAAGTGCTAGGAGCAAGGGACCTCTAGTACAGGACAAAATAGAAAACAAAAAGTCGGGGATCAAGGGGGATCCAGGGTTTCAGAGTCCGGTCGCCTGGATGGAGGGACACAGATATCGCCCTGATATGCGTTTCACGGTCCCCATATCTTGGTCCACTTCTCAGGGCAGCCCCTCGCCACATACACCGCCCGCTCTCTGAACATGCACCAATCAAGATCTTGAGACCACTTCGCAGGCCGAGGCGGTTGAGCGGCCCCCCACAATTGCGCTATGTTGCGTTTTGCGACCATACAAGCTAGTGTAACCCATGTTTTCAGACAGTGATTAAGGTCTGTAGGCTCCCAAATGTTCAAAAGACATCTACGCACCTCCAATCCCATGTCACAACTCAGTACAGACCTCATGATATCGTGTATATCCCGCCAATATGCCTGGATGAAATCACAATGCCACAGGATATGGAGGAATGTTGCAACCTCCCCACATCCCCGCTTACAGTCACCATTCGTCGTACACCCCATTCTCACCAATCTAGGACCGGTCACATAAGACCTGTGTAAAATCTTTAACTGTACCAAGCGCAACCTCATCTGTACTGCTGCGACCCGAGGGGAAGACACTGACTCAACCCAGTCTTCATCATCCATTTCCAGCCCATCAGCCATCCAAGCCTCTCGGAGAGACTGCAACGGATCACCCATGTGATTAATAAGTTTGCGGTAAATCAGGGAGATCGTCTTAACAGGAATGAAACCATCCAAGATACGATCCTCAAGGGGGGAGGCATCAGGGAGGGGGTCCCCCAATGGAATATGGGACAGGAGGGCATGTCTGACCTGCAAATAGCGAAAGTGTTCCCTAGCATGGAGATGGTGACGTTCCTGGAGAGCTTCAACGGTCAACATCTCTCCCTTCCCCCACACATCGTTTATGTGGCTGAGTCCAATCAATTCCCACTTGTCATTTTCAATTAATTTTAATCCTATCTGGGGAGCTGAAGAATAAAGATAGTTAGATCATCACCGAGATAGTTTTATATTCCACTTTCATTGTCTTTTTTGTTCTGCTATATGGATCACAATATTTTTATTTATATAGTGTTCCCCCTTCCCTTTGCTTTGTCCCAGGTGTTGGCCTGCTCAGGGATGTTGTAGCAGTCCTATGCTGAGGCAGTCCACAATGAGTGGGTTAGGGCATTTTTGAAAAGAATTGTGTTTTTACCCAAACACTGCTTCTGATCTTGGAGAATACTCACATTACCCCCTTTTCCTCTGTTGTACACATATACATTTAGCCTATGTAAGAATTATCAGGCCTTTAGCCAGAAGCCGAAAGCTTTCGAACTGAAAAGCATAATAATATGTTTGAAAATCTGGGAGGGCCAGAACCCTTTGCTTCAACTTCCTCCGTAGCTTTTTACAGGAGATCCTTGCCCTCTTAGATGTCCAGATGAAACTACAGGCCCTCCCTTGTAGTTTCTGTATAAGCTTTTTGGGAATTGTGAGCAGTAGGGTGTTAAACAGAAACGTCACCTTAGGGACAACCGACATCTTAATGATATTTACCTTTCTATAGCTGCCACGTGGCAAGTTCTCTCACCTTCTAAGAAGGGCTTCTTTTTCGTGAGATACATTAGAAATGTTAGGGTCTGGTATTTCATCTAACTTCTGAATCAGCAAAATCCCTCTGTACCTAATTTGGTTTTTGATCTGTAACCATAACTTCTCGCTAGCCCATGCCATGATCTCTATTTGTTCCTTGTTTATTACATTGCCAACTTTCCAAATTCTTCATCATGCTGCTCAAACCTAGGTACAGAAAACTGTGGGTTTGAAGTATATAAAACTATATCATCGGTATATAACGCTATTTCTGTAGATAAACCTACAACTTCAAAAGGAAGGACATCATTGTTCAGCCGGATCATCTGAGCAAAGGGCTCAATATATAAGTCGAAGAGAATCAACAAAAGTAAACACCCTTTCCTGGTACCCCTTGATATCTGAAAAGGTGCTGTGATCTCGCCATTGATCAAGTTCTTAGCTACTGGTGCCTTATAGAGAGTTCATATGGACTTAATGACATTACTACTGAAACCAAAGTGCTGCAATACTTCCCATTGATAGACCCAAATTAACCATGTCAAATGCTTTTGCAGCATCAACTGTTGCAAGTGAAGATTAAAAGTCTCGACCATGTCTATAGTTCCAATAAGACTATGGGTTAATTCAGCTGCCTGCCTGGGATGAATCCCTTCCAATCGGGATGAGTTATGGTTTAGAGAATACCTGCTATCCTCTAAGCAAGAATTTCTGCCAAGATTTTATAGGCGCAGTTTAAAAATGTTAATTGGCCTATTGGAGTCTGCCATCCTGAAATTTTGGCCTGGCTTAAGAAGCGGGACAACTATATCTTCATGCCAAGAGGGTGGATTTTTGCTGTTATCCAAATAGATCTCATTAAAACGGTTCTCCATATAGGGACAAGATGATTTTGTATCTGCCTATAGAATTCAGCAAGGATTCCATCTGGGCCTGCTGCATTGCTAGTGCCAAGTCATTTAACATGCTCTCTGATCTCTCCCTCTGTGATCTGACCCTGGAAGTCTGACATTTGCTCATCAAAGAGGTGCAAGAGATTATTGCCCTGCAGCAGATCTTTAATTGCTAGGGGATCTGGGTTCATGTCTTCCCTATATATATTGCCCAGAGATCTCCTAACATCTCTGCTTTTATTTCCTCCATTAGGTTTAGGACCTTCCCTGTACCAGACTCAACAACATATTCTATAACATTCTGTTTTCATCTTCCAAGTTAACAAGGCTCCACTATTCTCCCATACTCAAAGTGTTGAAACCTACTGGCCTCCCACTTTGCTTGCAATCTTTTCTCGATATTTAGTTTAAGTTTGTTCTGTCAAATTTCAAGTTAAGTCCTTAAAGAGGAATTCAGCTTAGGTGACTGCTGGGCCTCAAAGTATAGTTCTGTCTCCTGAGCAATTCTTGCAATTAGATCGCTCTGATAGTTTTGATTTTCGATATTCTGGATATGTGATACTTTCAAAATGCATTCCCTAATTTAGGCCTTATATCAGTCAGCCCTCTTAACTCCTCTGTGACTCTCATCTTTGAGATCCCTCCAGAAGGTCCACCTTCGAGGGGGCTTTGAGATTGGTAAGTTCAAAGCCAGTAGAAATGCTGAATGGTTTTTGCTGGAGCGTGAGTTACTGACCGGACTCAATAGATTAATGATCAAGCTAAAATAATAAATAAAACATGAGTGGTTGGCATATTTGTTTGCTATAGAAGTTGTAGCCTATCTTGTGCCAGATATCTGTTAGACTTAAATCTGCCATCATATCTTTTAGCGTCTGTCTGACTTTAGCATACTTTAATAGGTTGACCTTGATGTTCTATCATATTCTTTATCAAGGATGACATTAAAGTCTCCATCTACGAGGCAAGGCAAAGGGCAGTCTACCAGTTGCAAGATATCCAAGAGGAGAGGGTCATCACAATTTGGCACATTATATCCTGCAAAGGTCCACTCAAAGCAGCCGATCTGCAACACTGCAATTAACCATCTCCCTGAATCATCTGTTTTGTCCTTAATAACACTTATCCCGGAGTTACTCCATATAATTATGGCAAATCTCTTTGTGTTCCCCATCTGCTCTGAACAGACGACCTCTTGAATCCAGGAGCAACTCTTTGAAAATAGCTTGCAGTCCCACTTCTCTATATGCATCTCGTGCAGGATAATGATCTGGACGGTTACGTATTTTAGAAATTCTAAGACCATCCTCCACTTCTTCCTCTCTCTTAGGCCATTCACATTCCACGTTATTATCTCTAACAAAGAAGCCATTTTTGAATTGTGGTAATCCAAACTCCCACTTGTGTTCTCCTTACACCCACAGGTAAACTTACATTGGGTACCCAATGAATACAGTGCGTTATGAGGATTTTTTTTTACATTTTATTTTTTATTTTTCCTCTATGCTCCCATCCCCAGTGTACCCACTCTGAGGAACCCTCCCAAAATTATGTGGCGCCTTCATTTCCCTTCAGGGAATTCCCAGGGATGACTTTTAATATCAGCTAAACAAACAAAAAGAAAAAAACATTAAATAAGTGCTTGTGCAAATGAAGAGAATGGAAAAACATTAAAAAAAAGACGAGAGAAGGAGAAAAGTGAGGCCGGGCTTCAGCATGCTAAGTGGCACCTAGACAATTACACTAGGCCAAAACAACAACTTTTTCAACTCTGTCCTAATCTAACCCATCATTGAGGCCACTAGACATTGACCAAATCTTTTGAATTAAGTTCTCTGCCTCCCCTTGTCCTCTAAGATTATACATCTAATGTCTCTACATTACTTTCAGGATGGCAGGAAATTTAAACTGGACAGTAGCCCCCAAACTTCTTAGCTCTCTCATTTTCTGCTCCCACTGGCATTGTGCTATGATTCTGCCTATGTCTGACATGGTAAGGAAAATAATCATAAGCTGGTGACCCTGCCTTTGTGCAACTGAGAGGATTCGTTCCTTGATGCTTTAAGTCTGAAAATCGACCAGTATCTTCCTATGTGCCTTACAATTGGGATTACACTTAATTGGATCTGTATGTATTTGCTAAATTTCCCCCAAGAAAATTAATGACTCGTCTAGCCTTCAAAATTCACTATTTTAACAGCCTGACAAAGTTTTTTAAGTCAATCCCTTCTGCACCCTTTGGAACTTTTATGATCCTCAAATTATTCCACCTGGAATGGATCTCTAATCTTTCCATATCGTCCCTCAATTGTCAATTCTGGTGTCTCAATTCAGCAATTTCTTGCAAGTTTTTTGTTAATCTGTGGGTTACTGCAGTAAGACGTTGGAGGCAGAGCATTTCTTCAGGTAAGTTTGTTTCCTGAGCTACAAGGTTGTGACTGTCACAGCTGTAACCTCCACCAACACAAAATCTTGGCCATAGTGTAATTTCAAACAACAGCATTCCCTGCACAATAAACATTCCATGGGTAGAGTTAGCAACAAGAGAAGACCCAGAAAGAATGTTTGCTATATAATTCTACAAAACAGTAGAATGAACAATAGCATGTCCAAACCTTGTATCCCACACTTTACTACATTACACCAGTTACCTGTTCCATCTGCTCTTCTAAGCATTTTTTGTGTGCAGCTATATCAAGTTGTACTCTAAGCACCTGACAGGGACCCCCTGATTGTCCCTCTCGATTTGCTCAGAAACAGCATTTTTGTGCATAATTTCTTGCTTCAAACCCACAAGAAACTGATCTATCACTGTGCTATCTTTTGTCAATGGATTATCAGATACTTGTGATTTTGCCACCTCAATATCATTGGGAGCTTGAGACCCCTAGAGTATAGAAGATATAGATGATGTAGAGACTGGGACACCACTGTTACCCAAATTAGACCCTTGGCCTAAAACCTCAAATCCATTACCAACAAAGATGGTAATAAGTAGAGAGTCTAGTTGCAATTGAGCCCCGTATTGAAAATGGGGACATCCCTAGTCTTGCAAGGATCCTCAGTATTTGACTGCCCCCTCCTGCTGCATGGAGTTTTTACCTCTACTTTCCATAATTCTAAAGAATGAATTTACAGAAGGGGTGGGTTTCTTCTGAGGAACCTTTGATCACAGTTCGTGCCTCAAATCTCTCACCTCACCCTGCCGGGGTTAAGCTTTTTAGATGTTTCGTACCAATTAGGCTAAACAGCTAAACACACAAGATGATGGACGGAATGTTGCACAATGGCAAAACATTCACCCCCAGTCACAGATCTGGGTTTAATCCATCGTTATTTTGCTCACCAAGCCACCCCAGTTCAGACATGGCCAAATGCAAACCAGTCTTGGCCCTGTGTCTCATGAGAACAGTCCAGCCCGAACTGCCAAGCAATGTCTTCCCTGGACCAGAATCAAGCATCCTAGGACCAGTTTCTGGCTATCAGCAATCTTCCGCCAGGATAGCTTGACTCCAGTGGCTTAGTGAGCAAGGGACCCACATCTGGGCATACCCTTCCCACATAGGGTGAACATCAAAACACACAAGATGATGGACGGAATGTTGCACAATGGCAAAACATTCACCCCCAGTCACTGATCTGGGTTTAATCCATCGTCATTTTGCTCCCCAAGCCGATTAGGCACTGATCGCTTTTCTACGGCAGTGGAAATATTAGATGAAGTGAGATCTCTCACCGGTGGGCTCAATGAGGAGCACCCTACATCCTCCTTCCTACCAGCTGAAGGTCTAACTTTGCAAACAGTCCATAGCTGAGTGCAACTCCTCCAACAATGGGTTAATGGCAGAGTTCAGTATTTAGTAATGTCTCTTTTATCAACCACAGTTCCAATTCCAAGCAAACTGCGTGCTCCGCAGGCACCCCTAATTCTTCAAGGAAACCATATTAGTTAAACTTGGGGGTAGGTCTAGCGGTTCATCATGTTGGGTAATAGCAACGGTTACTGAAATCTTTCTGTGACAACCGAACAAATAGAGCATAGTGGATTTTTAAAAAAAGGTTCCCAGTCCCATGATGTGCCTTCAGTTAGATTTGTGAATTCACAAATCCCGGGACAGAGGACCTGTAGACTAACAGTCCAGATATTTCTAAAATATAACCTGTTCATGGCCAGGCCAGAATACATTTTAAACACCAGTTTTTCAGAAACTACCAAACCGATTTACACCATTCTAGGCAAAGGTGTAGTGTCGCGCTCTAGCTCCGGGCGCTTCTGCGTGATGACGCGGTGCGCCGGAGCGAGAGCGTGAACGTATGCGCGAGATCAGAATGCGCGCGTAACGGAGATCTCTGGCAGAAGCGACCGGAGCGAATTCTAAATAGACGCTCGGCGCTCTTGTGAATAGATACGCCAATTTCCTAATAAACAAACCTGTTGGTAGTACTCCATTCTACAGTGTCCTCATTTGGGTGTGAAGTAGCATAATTACAGTGGGGACGAGGAGTGGGATCTCCCACCAACTTCACCCCGAGACGAAAAACGAGAAATTACTGCGACAGAGACGCCAGACCACGCGCCAAGGTCAGAAATCGTAGAGGACACTAGAAAAGAGAACACACAACGACGGAGGAAGCACGCTATTCACAAAAGAGCGCGGCAGAAGCGCACAAGTCCCAACCACGACACCACGTGCCCCAGGGCCTGCTACGAAGCGCCCCAGAAGCAGCACGGCAAGGTGGTGACGACGCCCCGCTGAGGCCCTGGCAGAAAAAGGAGACAGTGGCACGGAGGATGAAAAAGAACAACTCCCCAACAAGTTACAGGACAGAAACACCAGTGCACCAGGCAGCCCCAAAAGCCAGGGAGAAGGTTCGGATCAAGGAGAAGACAGCAGTACGCCAGGCAGCCCCAAGAACCAAGGTGAAGGACCGAGGGCAGGGCCCAAAATGAGCAACCAAGCGACATCCCTCACAGCACCAATCCCATTCCCACCCAGGCCAGGTGAACCCCAAATGAAATGGGAGGATTGGAGGGAATACTTCAAAAATTACGTAGAAGCCTTAGAAGATGAAAACGGGGAAGCGTTCTCTAGCGCAAGGAAAAAACGGTTACTTCTACACAATTTAGGCCCTGAAGGAATAAGGGTGTTCGCAAATATCGTACCCGCGACGAGGCAAGCAGCAGATGACGAAGTCTTCAAGCATGCCTTGGAGGACCGCGACAATCACTACCGCCCAGCGGTGTGTGTCTCCATTGATCGGTTCAACTTCCAATAAAGGAAGCAAGAAGAAGGAGAATCCATAGACTATTATGTCGCGGCGCTGAGACGGCTAGCTATCACTTGTAAATATGGACAACTTCAAGACGACTTCATCAAAGATCAAATTGTAATGCACACAACCAACAAATCAGTACAGGATAAACTGTGGGCACATGGAGAAGCATCACTCAAAGAGGTGATCGCAATGGTAAAGAAAGCTGAACTCTCAAAACGTTGTGCCGAAGCGGCAAAAAAGGAGGACGCCCAAAAGCTGATGGTCAACAAAATTGATGATGCGGAGTCCCCAAACAAGCAGAGAGTAGCAGCAGGAGACGGGAGAAATGTATCCAAATGGTCAGGAAAACCGGGACAGTCAGGAAGACAAACTGCGGACAACAGGTTTGTGTGCACACACAGCCCAAGATAAGCGATGCCCCGCATTCCGCGCCAAGTGCACGTTCTGCGGCTTGATCGGTCATTATGAGAAAGTGTGTTGCAAGAAAGGGAAGAAGTCGATGGTGAAGTACATCGCGCAATCCCTGTCAGGAGACCCAGCAGAGGAAGACCCGGAGGACGATGACATGGTACTATGTGTCGAAGAACAAGTGTTGGAAGTATCTGGTAAGCGCTCGGACAAACCATCGGCGGACATGCTAATTGGAGGGGTGAAAATCCGGATAGCGATTGACTCTGGATCACCATACCCCATTGTACAAAGATCAATATGGGAAGAAGAATTCAGACCCAGTCTTGGCCCGCATCTAGATCCGCCGGACATACGACCGATATCGTATACCAACAACCTAATTCCCATGGTTGGGTACAGAACCCTGAAGTTTGAATTCAGAGGGAGATCGGCAGTATGCAAGCTGTATGTGGCGGAGCGAGGACCCTCGGTGCTGGGATGGAGAGATCAGGGAGACCTTGGAATAAAATTAGACCCGGGTGGCAAGGAACAGGTGCTACTGACAGACGGTGGTAGTTGGCCAGATCTGGAGATATTGAAACAAGACTTCCCCAGAGTGTTCGGAGGCACGGTTGGCAAACTCGAGGAAAATGCGAGTCCAGTATCCCACAAAGTCAGAAACATACCCATTGCGGTTAAGGATGCCATCCAACAGGAGCTACAAAGACTAGAGGAGCAAGGACTAATTGAACCAATTGACAGCTCGGAATGGTTGGCACCCCTGGTGGTGGCCAGAAAACCCAACGGCAAGGTGCATCTTTGTGTGGACCTGCGCAAACTCAACAAATGCCTGATAGTTGAGAAATTCCCATTGCCGAGGATTGAAGAGATGTTGGCCAAAACGAGTGGGGTGACATGGTTTTCCACCATTGACCTCACCTTTGCATACCATCAAATAGACTTGCAGCCAGCGAGCAGGAGGCTCACCTCCTTCATCACACCTTTTGGGTGTTACCAGTATCGCCGCATGCCCTTCAGGCTGGCGTCAGCAGCGGCTGTTTTCCAAAAACTCATGCATCGCCTGTTCAAAGATGTGGAAGGTGTCCAATACTTTCAGGACGACATCCTGATAATGGGGACAAACCGAGAAGACCACGATAAGAAACTGGCCAAAGTGTTAACGGTGCTACAAGAGAAGGGCCTCACCGCTGAGTGGGACAAGTGCAAACTAGGCATGTCATCAGTCACCTATCTTGGGCATGAGATAGGGAGTCACGGAATCACCCCAAAAAAGCAAAACGTGAAAGCAATCTGTGAAGCCAAAGCTCCAGTCAACAAAGATGAAGTGAGATCATTCCTGGGAATGGCTGAGTATTATAGTAAATTTGTCAGACATTTTGCCACAAAGACTCACAGGCTTAGACAACTCATAAGAGATAAGACGGCGTTCCAATGGGATGATGAAGCCCAAGGCGAGTTTGAGGAACTGAAGAACAACATAAGTCAGGCGGTGCCACTAAATGGATATGATCCCTCAGGTCGCACAATCCTGACAACCGACGCCAGTGAAAGAGGTGTAGGAGCTGTACTGGCACAGGAGTGAGATGATAATACTGCGGAAACCCTTAGCTTCGCCTCCCGGGCGCTGTCACCCACAGAGCAAAAATTCAGCGTCATTGAAAAAGAGATGCTAGCAGTGACATGGGCCATGGGGAAATTCCGAAGTTCCTGTGGGGCACCCGCTTCAAACTGCAAACTGACCACAAACCATTGGTCAAGGTGCTCACCTCAAGTGGGCATGATACGGCAATGCCATGCATAGCAAAAATGACCCTCAACTTATTGGAATACACTTATGATGTTGAGTACTTACCGGGGACACGCAATAAGGTAGCAGATTACCTTAGTCGGGCCTCAGCCATGGAGGATGCACCAGAAGTCTCACCAGGAGGTGACGAAATGGTAGCAGCAATGGAAGATTCGGAAAGAACAATCAGCAGGCAAGAATGGGCGCAAGCCTATGACAATGATGGTGAGATGCAAGAAGTCAAGCACTATCTGATCACAGGTTGGCCAGAGAAGAAGAAGCTGAAAGAAACCCTGAAGAAATTCTATGAAGTGCGGGAGGAATTGTCAGTGAGTGACTCGGGAATCTTCCTGTACTGCAGCGAGAAAGTGGTTCCCCCCACGACCTTAATCCCGCTACTGCTGAGCCAGCTACACGAAGGTCATCTCGGCATCGCGAAGACGAAACTACGTTTGAAACAAATGTACTGGTGGCCTGGTATGGACATTCAAATTGAAAGACATGTGAGAGAGTGTGACCAGTGCCAGGGAGCGGACAAGATTTTGAAACCTCTGAGACCGGCGTTTGAGCAACCACGCAACCCATGGGAAGACATAGCAGTAGACATCTTAGGACCAGTGCTAGACACCAGAGGGACAGCAAAATACCTATGTGTTGTGGTGGATAAATACTCTAAGTGGCCGGAAGTAGATGTTCAAGAAGTAATGGACTCTGAGGCGGTGTTAAAATTTCTCACCTCAGTGTTTCTACGTGAAGGGATACCAAGGACAATCATAAGTGACAACGGGCCACAATTTACTTCGGAAAAATGGACCAGGTATATGGAGAGGAATGGGATTAAATCGAAACACACCTCAGTGTACCATCCTGCGAGCAACAGACAAGTAGAAAGGTTCAACCGCATCCTGATGGGATCCATACAGGCCGCAATAATGCAAGGTAAAGACTGGGAGGTGGAGATGCAGAGCATGCTGTGGGCGTACAGAATCACCCCAGCCTCGATGGGCTACAGCCCCTTCCAGATTTTGAGGGGTAGACTCCCCTTTACGAGAGACAATGTCGTCTGGAGAGAGAAGACAATCTCCAGTAAATGGTCACCGGCCGTGGTTCAGCACAACCTGGGGAAGGCCCAGAAGGTGTACACCGAGTATTACAATAGGAAACGCAATGTCAGAGACACAGATCTAGAGAGGGGGGAATGGGTGAGAGTCAAGCTTGCCACACTCAGAAGGAAAGGAAAAAGCAAGTACAGCAAACCCCTGCAAGTGGAAGAAGTGTATGGAAGAGCCGTATTACTCAGTGATGGCAAAGTGTGGTCCCAAGACCGCATGGCAAAAATCAACAAGATTGTGCAATGGCCCATAAGCCAAGAGAATGACCTAGGCGATCAGAGACAAGCAAATGGGGCAGAAGAGATGATCGCAGGAGAGGAATGTCAAGAGGAAGGACAATTGCATGCAGAGAGAGAAGAGAGCGAGAAAGTGAGTGGGGAGGAATTGTCGACAACAAGAAAAACCACTTCCACCGAGAATGATACTGGGACACAGAGAATGGTGAGAAGCCCCGCACGTGAAGGTACCCGTGAAGAATCTACTCCGGTAAGACGCACCCGTGCTGGGAGGATAGTGGTCCGACCCACTCGATTTAAAGACTTTGAAGTAAAAGACTATTGAACTTTGGGACTTACAATGTTATTGGAAAAAGAGGAGATATGTAGTGTCGCGCTCTAGCTCCGGGCTCTTCTGCGTGATGACGCGGTGCGCCGGAGCGAGAGCGTGAACGCATGCGCGAGAGCAGAATGCGCGCGTAACGGAGATCGTAGGCAGAAGCGACCGGAGCGAGGTCTAAATAGACGCTCGGCGCTCTTGTGAATAGATACACCAATTTCCTAATAAACAAACCTGTTGGTAGTACTCCATTCTACAGTGTCCTCATTTGGGTGTGAAGTAGCATCATTACAAAAGGCACTTGCTTGAGTAAAGTTCAACTTTTATGGCAAGTTGTGGGGTGGAGCTAGCTCGCGGCCAAGATGGCCGCCTAAGTGCGAAGCTCCGCACGACCATCAATATACCCTGCAATTATCCAACATTTGAAACGTGTTGCTAGCTTCTCTGGGGTTGTTTGCAGCACCGGAGGAGCTCTGGTATGGAGCGCGCCGACTCCTGCAGCTGTCCAGACGTCGAAGTAAGGGACCTCGGCTGCTACGTGGCGGGAGTAGGCCATTATCCCCAGGCTCCCGTACAGAGCTGAGGCGGCCTAGCGCACCGAGATGAGGCAAAAACCTGCACCCGAAAACCGGCTGGAGGGGTTGGCGCCGTGCCAGCAGAGGGCGAGTCCAGGGGGGAGACCCTCTCCGCACGCAGTAAGCTGGCAGCGGATGCACATAGTGTGCAGGCAAGTTTGACGCTTGCAAGGCTTTGGCCTGTGCTGGAGACGCTACTGCTGCGCGTCACTGAGTGGAGTGGAGGACATATGCGCTGCGGCTGGCACTTGTGGTGTCACACGTGACCCCCGACAACCCCACAGTGCCCCCGTGTTCCATCCTCCTGCCCACCACCCTTTATTTGTGGCAATTGCCACTAATGTCAGGCCTCGGGACATCAGGATTAAACCGCCGCATTCCCCGTGTTTTGGCCCAGCATACCCTGCTTGTCACATGCCTCACCGAAAGGTGTTCTGACAGTTGTCAAGGAAAATAGTCTTTCTTCATAAGCCATCCTTCTTCTAGATCTATATGTAAGGTCGTTTTTGCTAGCTCCTGTATCTCCCAGCTGTACTCCTGATTGTGTTGTTGGTGCACGATCTCTGTTTTCTACATAACAAGATCCTGAATTACTATTGTTTCCTTTTATCCACTAGTTTCATTATCATTGTGGATTTCTTTTTTGTTAAATTTGGTTGAGTATAGTTTCTTTTCGACTCCACTTGATCTAATTGTTGAAACACAGTTCTTTCAAAGTTTCTCACTTCAATTGGGATTTTGTTGCTGGACAGAAGGTAGCTTTCTCAAACTGATGGTTCCCGGTTCAGTAGAATATTCTGTATTGTCAAAGAATAGTTTTTCCCCCTTTTTATTACCATTATACATATACAACAAACAGCACAACATCACATGGTCATATGAGAATATATCCCAGTCAAGTCATACAGTGTGCATTTCAATACCGTACAGTACATTACATATGAGGCAAAGAACAGAAACATACAACCACAGTCATAAAGAAGAAGAAGAATGTCAATCCGAGCACACATTAGGGCACCGTCAAAACCAGGAAGGAAAGTGAACCAGATTGCTGCTATGGTGAGGATGCATATCATGAGGCATAGTGTCATGGTCTGAGTCCTCTTTTGACTGAGCAGACTGGTTATTAAACGCAGTATGGAGAAGGTAAATATTATATGGTCCCATATATCTCGGGGTGGGACGTAGGTGGTTGGATTAGTGTATAAGTTTCAAACCTATCATTTCAGATCATCATATCCCTCAGCCAGTCAGCAACAGTAGGTATCCCAGCACCTCCCTCCCAGTTCATTTCTACTCTATATTTAGCAAGTTGTAGGGCCATTGCTGTGAGATGCCAAACTCTGGCTAGAATCTCCATGATGTACCCCAATAAGACTATCAGTGGCTCTGTCCATAAAACATGTTGGCGTTATGTTTGATATCACACCCGGGATCTCACGTCATTAATTTGGGATGGTGGGGAATTCTCAGGCAAGATGCAAAAATTCAGCATTGTCCTGCCTGCAGCAGCGGTAGCCAGTTGAGAGTAAAGGGTCAATCCTATGTTGTTTTTTTTTGTGACGTAGACCATGTGGAGAAATTTATAGTCAAAGGAGAAATTGAGTGAGATTTTTTCTAAAGAGGTTTTATCAGTTCTGCTCTGACTTGAGTAGAATCCTTTGGCTCTGTTGGGGAAAAGCTCTACCTCTATCGACAGTAGTTGTATCTCTTCTGCGTTCAAAGGTCTACTTCAAATGTTTTGTATAGGTAACTTCTACGCTCCCCACTGATATATCTGGCTTCTGGTTCCTATTTCTCCAGAACCTTGATTCTTTTGCCACTTTCCATCTTCTCTTGTTGGACCCCTGCATAAAAAACTGCCTCTGATTCATAGTGAGTATGATCAAGTTGGGTTATATTGGATTCTGTTCATTTCTTTACTTTTTTCTCTCTTGACAAACTGCTATAAAGACAACTCCACCACCTTGCTTTCTCATTGTCAGGTCTATAAGTACAATCTCAACAAGAAATTATTTAAGCGAAGCACTGACCTTAGCTTGTCGTACCCTCTAGCAGCGATACTCAAGAAGAAGAATCCACCAAAGCCCAACTCTGCTGGCCCTGGTGAGCTTTTCAATGGCTCGTCAGGAGAAGGCAACAAGGTGAAACATGTGGGTGGAACAAAACAAGGAATGGAAAGCAAGAAAATCTGAATGAGTGATCGCTTCCATTCTGCTTGCCCTCCGGAATGTCCTCTCAGTAATGCCCTGTCAGGCCCCAGGGAGTATCAAGCTCAGAAACACTTAGACTGATGATATCCTGGTACTTTATATGCATTGGCCCCAAAATTCCAGGCTCCTTCTAGAGGTCTCAGTCCTCGCGCGGCTCTGGGTATAAGCTGATTCAAAAGTTGCAGGACTGTTGCTAACTCACTCATTCTATGGGTACTCAATCACACTGCGTTTACAGCCACTCTTCATAACAGGTGCACTTGGACCAGTATTGCTTGGCTCCAAGAACTGTCTAATGTGCCGCTCTTCTCCTCAAAAGCTGCATGCTACTCCTTATTCAAACACTTGTGTTTGTATTTTGTGACCCCCAAGCTGTGTAGTAATAGCAATGGAAACTCTTCCCAGGAGGTCTTAGGGTACACTGAGTATCAGAAGTCTTTAAAATCTCTTGAGCCTTTAGTGAGATTGTCCAGAATGCAGAATGAGTGCTAAGCCTAGCCACTCACACGCACGCTTCACCATAAGTTGTCCTTAGCTTAATGTTTTCTTTTATTGGAGGTTGCCCTTGCCAGATCCGGTTCATTGATGATGGAAGAGCTGTATAGCCTGGATGCTTTCATTGGAGTCGGGAGGCCACCAACTCATGGAAGGACGACAATGCTCCTGCTTCCCAGCCAAGCGCAAGGCATGGCATGGGGCATGGCTATTTATAGGCACAAGACCCAAAATGTCTGCAGAGATTACAAAATCTCAGACAACTTGGGAAACAGCCTTACAGGTGGTCAAGCATGTGCCTCCTCAGTGTCTGTGTGTGCATGTGAGGTGTCTTCTGTGTGTGTGTGGCTGCGTGTGTGAGTCTCCACCTCCATGCTCCCACCACTTGGTTCCATAGGAGCCCCATTTTTCTTTTTTTATAGAGTGTGTAACTACCTTAAGGCTTCTTAGAGCTAAACAAGACAAAGGAGGACCCTTGATACTTATAGTTATAACCAGACAGACTACCAAGGATAGAGCCAAGTTTTAAGACGCTTTCTGAATTTGGTCTCATTGGGTTCAGTTTTTCGTTCCATTGGCATACAATTCCAAAATCTGGGGGACCGATGGGATAGAGATCTACCTCCCTATCTAGTCCTTTTTATATGCGGAACTCTCAGGAGTCCTGCATTGGAAGATCGTAAAGTCCTATTTGCGGTATAGAGTGAAAGAATAGCCTTGATCGGGGGTCTGTATGATTGATTCCCTTGTGGGCCAGACATAATGACTTGAATTTTGTTCTGTCTTCCATTGGGAGCCAATACAGGGATGCCAAATTTTTTTTTGCTGAGGAATACTTAGGTAGTTTAAAGATAGTCCTTAGAGAAACATTTTGGACTACCTGGAGTGTCTTAATGTCTGATTTGGGTGAGCCCACATACAAGAAGTGTCCTGTTGTCAAGACGAGAAAGAATGAGCGCCTGGACTACAGGTCTCCTGGATGGTAAAGGTAATCAGTCAAGGATTTTCTGTAATATCCTCGACATGGCGAAGCAGGATGCAGGTAATCTTTGGACTTCCATGGATAAAGAGCTATCCTGCCACAAACCCAGACTTTTTATAAGTGTCGAGGGTTGAGGTGGGGACCCTAAGCAGTCAGGCCAACATTGTGCTGTTTGCGGGGCTAAATTGTTTCCCACAAACATCAGCTCGGTTTTGTCTCCATTCAATTTCAACTAACAGTTTACTATCCACTGTTGCACTTTCTTGGGGCATGGGACAAGCTGGTGCTGAAAGCTTGTTGTTGGGGCAAAGGAGACAACCATCTGCATATCATCAGCATAGGAAACAATCGGTACTCCAAAATCCCTGACGATAGAGCCCAGCGGTTATACATAAATATTATAGAGAGTGGGGCTAAGTGCAGATCCCTGTGGGATCCCACACTTCTGTAGAACTCCTTCTGAGTAGCAAGGGGGTTCACAGATCTAACAAGCATTTGCAATGCAATAGGTCTCGCATTAGGAAAGTTTGAGCTATTGGTCTTGTAAATGACAATTTTTTTATTATGTGTTGGTTTTAAAAATAGCTAAATTAATAGCGTTGTCATTTACAATGCCAATAGTTATAATTTTTGCAAATGTGACACCTATAGCATTTGTAATGCAATATGTGTTGTATCTACGTGACTTACATGTAGTGATATTACAAATAACAATGGCTTTTAATTTTTTTTATTAATTAATACTTAAATAAAAGTTATTGTAATTTATAATGGCAATAGCTTAAACTTTTGTAAATAACGTATGAAGATTATGTTCAGTGTATTTTATTGTGACGAAAATCCAAGAACAGAAGTGAAATATTAACATCTTTTTGTGACATTTGTAATAAAGCTTGAAACATTGAGAGAACATATTTGAACCAGTTATTGTTGAATGCTTGCACAGATTGATGCTGTGGTGGCGCTGAGTGATGTTGTGGTGGCGACGAGTGATGCTGTGGCATTCAGTGATGCTGTAGTGGTGTATAGTGCTGTTGTGGTGCCCCTGAGTGATGATGTGGTGGCGCTGAGTGATGCTGTGGTGATGCGATAGAGTGAGGGCGATGGATAGAGTGAGAGCAATACATAGATAGAGTGGGGAGATGGAGGGGAGAGAGGGGAGTGAGGAGAGAGGGGAGTGAGGAGAGATGGGAAAGAGAGGGAGGGGAGAGAGGGAGGGTAGAGAGGAAGGGTAGAGGAGAAAGAGGGGAGAGTGAGGAGAGAGGGGGGAGGTAGAGAAGAGAATACTGAGGAGAGAGAGGAGAGTGGTGAAAGGGGAGAGTGGTGAAAGGGGTGAGTGGTGAGGGGGGTGAGTGGTGAGGGGGGAGAGTGATGAGAGAGGATAGAGTGGTGAGAGAGGAGAGAGAGGGGGAGTGAGGATAGTGAGGAGAGGGGAAAGGTAGAGAAGAGGGGGGAGGGAGGAGAGAGGAGAGGAGAGGGGAGAGAGGGAAGGGAGAGTGGAGGGAGGGGAGAGTGGTGAGAGATGGGAGTGAGGAGAGAGGGGAGTGAAGAGAGATGGGAAAGAGAGGGAGGGGAGAGAGAGATTGGAGAGTGAGGAGAGGGGAGAGTGAGAAGAAGGGAGAGTGAGGGGAGAGTGAAAAGAGAGGAGAGGGAAGAGTGAGGAGAGATGGGAGAGTGAGGATAGAGGGACTGGAGAGAGGGAGCGGAGAGGGGGAGTGAGGAGGGGAGAGTGGGGAGAGAGGGGAGGGGAGAGAGGGGAGGGTAGAGAGGGAGGGTAGAGGAGAAAGAGGGGAGAGTGAGGAGAGAGGGGGGAGGTAGAGAGGAGAATACTGAGGAGAGAGAGGAGAGTGGTGAAAGGGGTGAGTGGTGAGGGGGAGAGTGATGAGAGAGGATAGAGTAGTGAGAGAGGAGAGAGAGGAGGAGTGAGGATAGTGAGGAGAGGGGAGAGGTAGAGAAGAGGGGAGAGGGGAGAGGAGAGAGGGAGGAGAGAGGAGAGTGAGGGGAGGGGAGAGGGGGAGGGGAGAGTGGAAGGAGGGGAGAGTGGTGAAAGGGGAGAGTTGTGAGAGGGGAGAGTGAGGAGAGAGGGAGGTGAGAGGGAGTGGAGAGTGAGGAGAGGGAAGAGTGGTAAAGAGGAGAGAGTGGTGAGAGAGGAGAGAGTGGGGAGAGTGAGGATAGTGAGGAGAGGAGAGATTGAAGTGAGAGGGAAGGGAGAGTGATGGGAGAGTGGTGAGAGGGGGGAGTGATGAGAGAGGATAGAGTGGTGAGAGAGGAGAGAGAGGAGGAGTGAGGAAAGTGAGGAGAGGGGAGAGGTTGAGGAGAGGGGAGAGGGAGGAGAGAGGAGAGTGAGGAGAGGGGAGAGAGGGAGGGGAGAGTGGAGGGAGGGGAGAGTGGAGGGAGGGGAGAGTGGTTAGAGGGGAGAGTGGTTAGAGGGGAGAGTGGTTAGAGGGGAGAGTGGTTAGAGGGGAGAGTTGTGAGAGGGGAGAGTGAGGAAAGAGGGAGGTGAGAGGGAGTGGAGAGTGAAGAGAGGGAAGAGTGGTAAGAGAGGAGAGAGTGGTGAGAGAGGAGAGAGTGGTGTGAGAGAAGAGAGTGGGGAGAGTGAGGATAGTGAGGAGAGGGGAGATTGAAGTGAGAGGGAGGTGAGAGAGGGAGGGGAGAGTGGTGAGAGATGGGAGAGTGGGGGGAGTGAGGATAGTGAGGAGAGGGGGATAGTGAGAAGAGGGGAGAGTGAGGAGAGGGGGGAGCTAGAGAGGAGAAGAGAGGGGAGAGGGAGGGGAGTGAGGAGGAGAGAGGGGAGAGAGGGGAGAGAGGGGCGAGAGGAGGGGAGAGAGGGGAGAGTGGTGAGAGAGGATAGTGGTGAGAGGAGAGTGGTGAGAGGGGAGAGTGGGGAGAGTGGTGGGAGGGGACAGAGAGGAGAGTGGTGAGAGGGGGGATTTAAGGACTTCGCTGGGATGGAAGGGCATGTTCTTCACTTTGCACAGAAAATACGTTCATAATCCGTTCCTAAAGTTGTCACAGTATCTGTTTTTTCTCTGCTGAAATGATTTAGCGGTCTCGTTTTTCGTCTCTTACAAATGGAAAATATCAATGACAGCATCTGTCAAAAGCTAAAAAAGAAAGTCGTTTTAGGCCCTACAATTTAAAAGTGATGTCTAACATACCTTTCATCGGTAAGGGAGATGGCCGTAGCAAGGTCAGGCAAACAAGGCCACCTCTGTTCTTACAGCTGTGCTTGTTGCCTGCCGTGGCCTTTGTCCACACAAATGTGCGTTTTCACGACCATAACATGACATGTCAGAGGCCTGTGCGGGGTGGGCGCAACGACGGCACCTCAAATACGCAGTGCAAAACACGGCCCGTTTCAAAACCCTTACATCGGGAAATTATAGAATTTAAGAACAAATCAGGATAGGGTACGCAATTTGAAATTTGTAGCCATGCCTAAGAGAAACGATAAACACGGTGCATGACAGGATTCTACAACAGTGCGGAACACAAACAAACAAGCAGTCCGATTAATCGAGATCCCTGTAGGCATGACAAAACCAAACCGAGGAAACCGGTCACCATGAGAGCTTTTGCAAAACTAGCAATTCTTTATGCAAAACAGACACTCTTGTGTCAGAACTGCAGCAAGCAAGCAGTCTCCACGAGCTGACCTCTGTATTTCTGAACCTATTTCTCCAAGCATGCCTGTACCTCTATTACCGAGCCACGCTCCATGGCGCTCAATGAGTCGCTGTATTATTGTAGGTGATGTCCTAGCTTTCCAGGACACTTTTCAGTTCTATGAAGGACACAGACGAGGATTAGACTCGTCTTTCTTTATTAGCACAGCAGCATTCACAAAGAAATTCATCTACAATACCAATAAAACCAAAGTGTGGCTCCACTTTGACCACTCTGCAGTAAAACAAGTAATATCCCCGGGTGTGAAAAAAATAAAAATGAATGTGTACTTTTAACGTACCTGGTGCTCGTGTAAAGCGTTCCAATGGCATTAGGTCGATGGCAAAATGGGGGAGAAGATGGAAAAAGTCCCCGCCGGGCCGCCGCGCTGCCTGCGAAGTCTCTGCATTCAGTCCCGGTCCCGAGATGGGGGACCGGGTGAAGAGCGGCCGGGAAGCGCTACCGCCGCCCGCCCGAGAGGCAGAACCGCCGCCGAGCACCGCCAGAACAGGTAAGTGTGTTGAGGGAGAGGAGGGGTGAGTGGGGGTGGGGTGTACGCGTGTGTGTCTGTTTGAGTGTGTCTGTGCGTGCGTGTGTCTGTCTGTGTGCGCGTGTGTTTGTTTAAGGGAGGGTGCGTGTGTGTATGCAGTGTGTGTATGTGCGCATGCGTGAGTGTAGAGTGTTTGCGCAAGGGAATGAGGCAGGAGAGGGGCACGGCGCCGTGCGCGCTCACGAGCTCAAAACTGAGCAGCTCTGCGCTCGTGCACCCTCTCCTGTCCACATTCCCGAAAACGGGCGACATAAGGTCTTTCGCTGACGCGAGACCTAAAAAGGCCTATCCTTTAAAAAGGAAGAAAGTTACTTCAGAGCTACATTTCTTCTACCTATGTCCCTCAGCATGAGTGCAATGATCTCATGGTCTCATGATTGACCTTGTCGAAGGCAGCTCCCAGGTTAAGAAGGATAATAGCTGCCGAACCTCCCTTGTCCAGTAACCGTTTCACCTCTTCTTTTACTGCCAATATCGTTGACTCCATACTATATTTTAAATGGAAACCAGTCTGGGTGGAGTCAAGAGGGGAATTTTCTTCTTGAAAGTAAAGAGAGGTGCTGATTGATATGGTTTTCTAGAACTTCACCCATGGCTGGAAGCAGGGATATAGGTCTATAATTCCCAGTGCATGCAGGATCCAGATTCGTTTTTTTACCAGCAGCTTGACCACAGCGGGCTTGCGGGCTTGCAGGCTCGGGTACAGTTCCAGCAGACAGTGAAAGATTAAAAAGGTCTAAGAGTGGAGAAACTTTCCTGGCCTCCTTGTAGGAGAATATGAGATGAGGAAGGGTTTAAAGGGAGTCGCATTTAACTTTGCCAAATAAAGCTAAGAGTGTTTCATTAGTTATCAGAGGAAACCTACAGAGACAGGTCGCCTCTCTGGGCGCAGTTTGCATCTCTAGTGCAGAGGGGAGAGTTCCCCTTGTTTTGTGGAGCTCAAAGAAAATCACAGATATTTTATCTTGAAAGTAAACTACTAGTTTGTTACACCGCTCTTCTGAAGGGGCGGGCAATGGGTTTTCTGGCTTAGAGATGGTGAGGTATTTGACTATCTGAAATAACAAAAATATTGATTACAACAATATCAACATCCTATCTCTAACAAGGTAAGTACAAAAATATCGAAAAAAATATATAGATGTCAAAAATA